>NC_037601.1:20668255-20770755 GCF_003073045.1 Pomacea canaliculata | reverse complement strand
AGGAGACTTCAGGAGAGGTTTGTAACGAGCTGTCACTCCTACCGAGTGTGTTTGCCCGTTCACCGTAGTCCTGTCGGACATACATTTCCAGATAAAAAATAAACATGTTTTAGAAGAAACCTCTAACTTTCAGACCGCTCCTTTTCCCCCATCTACTCCCCGCCCCCTACGCCTCCCGGTGACCCACAACCCCTTCACGCGCCATCTGGTGACACAGTCGGAGTTACCTCAACCACATAGTGAACCAGGCCGTTGTTGAACCACCTGTGACTAAGACCTGAGGAGGTCAGCACAACGAGGACTCAATAATAATAAATTATGTTGATGATAACGACACCCTAGTTAGTGCACAAAGGAGCGGTGTGCAAATAAATTAACATTTGTTTGTTTGTGAGTGCGGTCGGTCATGTAATATAGGGTTTCAAGTCAGGTCGGGCAGATGGTCGCACTGAGGTGCTAGCAGACGATCAGAACAATGAAGGAAGTCGATGAAAGACTGAAAGACTGACTAATCCGGAACATTTCGCAGACAGATGGCAAGAGAGGTAGATGAGGACGAGACACAGAGACAGACGACGGTCATAGTTGTTCTCCTGAATCAGGAGACAGAAAAAAAGTCTATTTTATAGTAACAGTCAGCGAGGCAACGATAAAACTTTATGGAAACAAAATAGAAATATGGTATACGGATATATATTTGACATAGACATGCGCACAAGAACATTGTATATCAACGTGCAAAACTTAAAATAGCAAAATGTACACGATGATTTCGGGACAAAGTTTTCGTCTTTGTGGCTCACAGCGGATTTAGAAAATATCTTATTACCTGACGATGAATCAAGAGTTGCTACATCATCTGTAAAATCTGTCTCCTCTTAAGAACCAGTTGTGAAAATTTGCAGAAACTTGAAACTTAAAAGCGACAGTGTTTGTTGTAAGTTGCCTAGCAACCAAACTGTTCATCTCCCCAAACATCTTGTTGCCCCTTTATCTCCCCTTCCCCACCCCTATCTCCCAGCTCGCCCTCCCAGCGATGCTTAGTTACAGAATTGCCATCCATCTACCTTATCGTCTCCTCCCACCATCCTCCTTCCAGCTGCACCCGCGCTTCTTACAAATCTGCGGCGGTATCAGCAACATTGCTGTGCCACGTCACCACAAAAACGTTGATTACCTTGTCAGGTATCTCACGAGCTCCGGGTGGCTGTAACCCGCCTGCTTTAGTAACTGCCGAGCACCGGCGCCCAACACCCGACTCAGCAGCACCCGGGTAGCAGCAGGCACGTGCGTGTGCTGGGTGGAAGATGCTGGTTGGTGTCCATACCTTCTACACACTCAGAGCCAGAAACCTTCAGGTCCATGAACAGACTTTGCTTGTTGCCGTGGCGAGGACAGGTCTGTCAACAAAATTTCAGTCCTCCTGTGTCAGGCAGACTAACATGTGTTGTCAGTTGGTAAGATGTGCAGACAGACATACAAACAACTGTCAAAGTAAATTCTCCCTGTGAGGATGATAACGATCATGGAAATGTTCCAAAACCGAAGACATAAAACATTTCTCCATCAAGACGGAGAGAGTGACAGCGCCATTTTTCACTGGCTTAATTATTATTTTATTCTAGGATCTGAAGCTGCCTGGAATTTCAAGAAAATATTCTCTTTTCAAGGAAACTAATGGCCTTGACTTCTGTGCATGGCCACGAGGCTAGAAATGTCTTGAAGATCGTCAGAATATTTCAGTTTGTCGATCTTATCAAGAGATTTGCTGCTGTCTGAAGATTGCGCCTTGATGTTCCGCTTGGCCGGCGCTTGAGAGGCTCAGCTAAGTGTTTTAACAAAGACATGATAAAGTAGCTAGCTTGATGATGATGATGATGATGATGATGATGATGATGATGATGATGATGATGATGATGATGATGATGATGATTGATGATGATGCATCAAAGTATTTGTTGCGAGTGGGGGTTAAACAGGGATATAATTTGGAAGGAATGTTATTTGGCCAGCGGCTTCATATCTGAAACACATATAAGCAGACTGATGAATTCTATATAATTTTTGTAACCAGCGACGGGTTCTTCAGAATATTATCACAGCCTCATCTTTTATGTCTACTGCTCTCAAAAGCTGACAATTTTTATTTTTAAAAAATCTATGCACATTTGAGATGTTCTAACATCCTCTAGACGGTAATGATAAATAATGAATTGCCTGGACGGAGGACCTTATAAAAAGTTTTGAAAGGACATTGGGATCACAGACTTCTGAACAAAGCCTCGCCATTGTTCACATGACAAGGTTTATTTTATAGTTTATTCCTTTGTTATATCTCGAGGAACCACACTCCACATGAAAGGACCGTCTGGAAAACCTTTGTAACTTAAAATCTCACCCCGCGGCCTGCCCGTCCAACTTGAAAATTATATCGCAAACACATCTTCCCCACTCAAAGACAGTTTCATTCATCAACTTAAAAGAATTTTAAGAATATTCTTAAAAGATTTTAAGATTTTCATCTTTGTTTGTCCGTAATAATAGATATTTGAAAACTACTCGGTGCATGCGAGAATAAACTCAAACACTGTGCAGGCCAAGCTTGCGTCTTCGTCAATCAACAATACTATGGAGGGACAAAGAGTTCGCCACCCGGCACTCATTTCACCGAGCAGAAAACTCATCCAGGGGGGAAACCTCAAGATCTGTGAAGTTGATTGCCGTGCAAACATGTCTGGCCTGCAGAGACTGGCTATAAAAGTGGGAGGAAGGAGAAAGAGCGATGTCGATATTGTGGACGTTGATGACCGTCCACAACAAGTTGACTCCCTGTGAGTCCCAGAACAAAGGGCGGGGGGCAAGTGCAGGCTGCCATGTGTGGACACCACCATCACTTTCCCATCCACCCAGCCAGTCGTCTGCAGCGGGCAGGGAAAGGGTGGGGTTGGGGGTTGGGAGGGATTCACTCGGAGAAACGATGTCTCACATTTCATCACAAATGTAATGGCTGGAAAGTGGAAATCTTGGGACTTTCATCTCATATGGTCAATTTGTCAGTGAAAGAATAAAGGAAGAATTAATAAGCGTTTGAGCAAATCGCTAGTTCAAAAGTGAAATGTAAACAAGGTGCGGGGATCAGCTCAGGAGTACTTCAGGGAGCACCACACACTTCACTCGCAATGTCGTCTTCGTCTTTGCTGTCTAGGGGTCAACGGGTGCTCCTGTCATTTCTCGGTATCCCCATCCTCCAGCTCTAAGTTGTCATCCTTTTTTGCGACTTTTTGAAGTTATTGTTTTCTGGCCAACACACACACGCACAAAAACTATAAAAACAATTTTTTATTTCCAATGTTTTCGTGGCTTTCTAAAATCAGATAAATGGACAAGCGTATTGCAATATCCGTAAGTTTTCAAAGTTAAGTTTTTAATTAATTAATAAATAATTAACAATGAAAAGTCACGTGGTTGTAATATCATTTTCGAGCCAGAAACTAAGACTATATATCAAGCCCTGTAAACGGATGCTGCATGCAGAGAAAAAAACAGAGTGCCCGAGACGAGAGCTGAACACAGGACACCAACTTTCCCTGACCTGGTCGCAGGCGCTGACAACCCTAGCGACAGAAAAGGAGCAAACAAACATATCCATCAGCAACTAATGAAGTGTCTACAAACAGCTTTGAGGTCAATAAAGGAAATCCGTAACAACAATCATGATTGTGTGAAATATTTATGTGGCTTACATGTCCAGGCTCAATATTGAAGTTCATCATCACACGCTGTCAGCTGATTGGTCCTCCAACTGCACACATCATCGTCTTCTCTACTTCCGTATGTTTCCCACACACCCATCATCACTTTGCTATGATTTAATAGTTTAAAATCATTCATAAGGTACAACAAGTACTGGATACGATAGTGTTTTTACTTGTGTGGAGTGCGAATGTCTGATGTTCCTAATAAAACGAATTGCTTCAAAGTTTATTCTAAATTTTTATTCAGTGGGTGTTAAAAATCTACCCGGCCTTTGATATTCAGCAGCTTTTGAACACCAACATGACATTTAAACACGAAAAATAACTTTACAAGTTACACGAAATAAGTGATAAAAAATTGTTAATGCCGATGATTGAAATACAAGAAAAGAAAAGATGACAGTTCTAGAAAATTCTGAGAATATGTATATTTTATTACATATTATATAAAACAAATTTAACTTGATTTTTTTTCATTTCACGTCGCAGACAGATGTTTCATGAAGCATTTCAATCTAAAATATGTTTTGTCTCTGTGAAACATGAGAAAACTAACTAGAAAATTGATATCGAGACAAAATATTTATTGGCACAATTTTAAAAATGCAAAACAGATATTATCTTTTATCAACGTCTCTTACAATGTCCAAAAGATTTCACTAGAATCTGTGAATGTGTTTCAGGTGAAAAATTTCTAAAGGAACCAGTCCACTGACATACCAAAGACGAAAGAGCATTTTAAAACTAGTCTGTCACGTGACACTAGACCCACAAAAAGTAGCTGCCAAGATAAAATACAAATTAGTTTAAAATGTCTGTGGGTTACAGGGTCTTGGCTTTCATACTCATCGCCTTTAGAGTGGAATGGCTGACTTTCTCACCTGTAGATTATCCATCGCTGAGGTCACGTAAAGTCTTCGACCTCCCAGGTGTAAATTACAGGTTTGGCATCCTTCTAATATTAACATCACCTAAAGGTTATACCTGACATCTGCGACAGGAAAATTAGAAATGACAACCTACGTGACGGCAGGTGCGACAAAGACCATCTGTCACAGGTGTGAGGACAAAGGTCACACAATCCAATTGCGACGACAAAGACTGTCTGATTATAAACTTACCTGTGATAACAACTTGCTCACTTTCATTGACTTATAGTCTACCTTGTGGAGTAGGTTGGTGTGTCAAGCATTAACTTTTGTGTTCTTTGGAAGCAAACAAAATAAAGACATCTTCTCTTTTATTCATTTTTGTTTGAAATGTCTGCGTCAGGCCAGCACACCTGTCAACTCCGAGACAAAATAATACAACAGGCGTTAAACAGTAAATAAGAAATAAAGTTATGTCTTTAATGTCACCTGACACTTTTTATTCTCAGTTTTATGATGTCAAGGGATTCCCCATGAACGGCCAGTTAAAACAAACACATTTGCACTGCAGCTCGAGTGTTCGGCAAAAACGCTTGGCCACGTCCACGTCCACGATGTCCTCCATCATCGCTCCATCCAATAATTTACCATCAACCTATATTCTATATTGCATGGAATGCACGCACGCAGCACACAACAGTTCAGCAGTAAGAATTAATGAGAGTCTCGCCAGGTAGACAAGAGGATGTTTCAAGAAAACATGGAGACAGAGTTGGAGACAAATAACAAGTCACGCACCAAACAAGACAACATCCCTTGACTGCCGAGCAACAAACAACATATTTTCTTCTGATTCCTGACCCGTAAATAGCAAAAGAAAGAAAAAGGACACGAAGGGAGGAGTGGAGAAAAAGCGGAGGAGTGTGTAGCCGGAGACCTAGCGGGTCGCAAGATGAAAACAGGGTGGGTTGGGTGGCGGGTCTGTAGGTGGGAGAGACTGACAGACCCGAGATTTGAGAGAGAGAGAAAGAGGGAGGGGGAGCCGCGGTGCCGCGTCGCCGGCTTTCCTTGCCGCGTGAGATCATGTCTATTTTTAGCCACGTCGATAGCCCTAATACCGCCTCGTGCCGCTGCTGTCTCGGGTCCGCCCCTCCGCTCTCCCCGCGACCGTCACGTGGTCCGCCACTCACTCATTTGGTGAAGTCAGCTCACTGCTCCCTCGCCAACAAATGATGCGGGAAATAACCTGCTGCAGCAGCCAAACCTCCGGTGCACGCACACCAGTCATCTGGGCGGTAATGGCAATGATGATGGGTGCAGTGATGACAGATGATGAGGATGATGATGATGAAGAGGAGGGAGGAAGGAGTTAATAGGAATGAATAAAGGGTGGCCTAACTTTACGGTACGGATAATATATATATTTTAGAGCTGAATCCGGGTATCGAGTCCTACAATTCAACCCAAATCACTGCCGACACCATATTGGAAGATGCTTTGTAAATTTATTCCACTGTTGAGTGCAGAAGTTCCTTCTGTAGAAAGTTCCATGGTTGCTTGAGTAGAATGACCGGTCAGCTGTAAACATCATGAAATTGCTTGAGTACAGGGGCAACAGTTGTTTCGGATGTAGAACTTTGCTTTGTATTTCGTTTCATCAGCTGGATGTTGTGTCCGATGACTGCGCACTGTGGCAGCTTCTGTAGTCTTTGTCCTACAGGTGGCTGCTTACATCACAGTCCTATAATTCTTTTCTCGTCTGCCAGTCTTTTAATTATAGTCTATACAATTATTACATTTGGTTCATGGTTCAGCTAATTAGCAATATGTTGATGTGCTGACATCACTGTGATGTACAGTTGAAATGAGTGAGGACAGCTGTAGTCTTCCCAACACCTCCACACAACTTATCCAGCTCTCCTCACTCGTTCTTAGAAGACACACAGGGTGACAGACATTCGCCAGACACACACACACAGGACCCAACATTTCGGTCTGCGAACGGAACTACGACTGGATGTTGCCATAGGAGACCATCCTGAAAATGTAAGAATCCTGCGACCTGTCTGGAACTTTAAGGCTTTGTCTTTGCGAATAGGAACAAGAAGAAGAAATGCTTTTTTCAGCACGAAAACATTTGTGCTCGAGATGGTCTGCTTAATATAATACTGATGCTGAAATGATGATTTCACCTTCAATGCACTGACTTCATGTAAAACAGTTTAGCAGGTATGAGATATTTTGTCTAAATACAACAACAGCAAAAAGAGAGTACGAAAAATCCACAATAGGGAGATCAGTTAAACGGATAAAAATGTAAAAATTTTGTATTCCAAAGCAAAATTCTGCTGCAGAAGCGACACCAATGGCAATGGGTCCTACTTTGAGGCCAGCAAGACAAGGTCCACACACAGCCAGACTACAAATGCCAGGATGCCATCTTTGGGAGGTTGCCGACCTCCTCCAGACACCATGGTGATGTGTAAGTGTGAGGACACAGAGCTTGACTAACACATACAGGTGTGTAAACAAACAGTTGAAGACAGAACACATGGAAAGTGGACCATGGTGGTTTTGAACCTACTAAGTTTCACAGAAACAATACCAAGAAAGTGAAAGCCATTACACAGATTTTTAAAAAATGTCGCCCACACCCATGGCAACCAAAGTAATAAACCCCTCGGTTAACAGAAAGAAAAATAAAGACTTTGTAAGACGACAGTAGAGGAATAAATGGAGGGAGAAAAGGTCGCCAATAAGTTGATGATATTGGTGAAAAAAAAAGCGAAATGAGGAAAAGAAGACGATAGCAAAGGAAGAATATTTCTTGTTTGTTTTGTCAAAACCCTTTAAAAAAAAACGCTCAGTGGGGCAAGCCATACTGATGGTGGAAAGCTTAAAATGTTTCTTGCTCTTAGGTTTCATTTACAAATCCATGCATCTTCCAGTAAGTATTTTTGTCCTCCGTTCATCCACACTACATCGTTCATTTTTTACGACATGAAGTTGTCTGACTCATTATTCTAGTGATGGCAGGTCCCCCAAGGTGTTGTTAACACAGATATTTAGCTCGCTGACAGACCAGACTGCTCTAAGTGACACATTCACTTCCGGATCCGGTGATTTTCATAATTTTTCTGAGGATGATCGACGACGAGTGCAATACTTCTCGAGGATGATGACTGAAGTCACTGGCTTCTAGAACAACCCGGTCCCACCCGACTGGTCTCTAGCACATCACGTGTCCACTGTCTTGTAGCTTTATATAAAGTTGTTGCCATCAATAAAGTTGTCTAAGTGGTGTTTCCCCTCTGACCTCTGTGTACTAAAATATTAGCTGTCAGCTCGGTTCCACGTCCTCTGATATCATGTTTCTCAGGTAGGCAGCTAAGTGTAGACAGATGATGGCTGTTTCTCTCAGTACCACACTGTTCCCCTCGCTGACATGTGTTAGCAGCTCATCGTTGTCCCCTCTAGAACTTTCCCTGAGGCTGGCCAACAAGGACCAGGGTATCGGTCGAATGCATTCGACAATAAATTATATTGGGCAGAAAATACTTTCCCCTTCCTCAAACGGGTAACTGGGGGGACTAGTGTGGGTCAAACTACACGTCACGGGCTTGTGCTCCCCCGGCCCCCGCCCCCGGCCCTCGACCCCCCTCCCTCCCTGTGAGGCAAGCAGACAAAAGTAGGTCAGGAGAACACTCCTTAACGACTGGAACGGATTTTCCAAGGAAGCTGACATCATTCGCTCAGCAGGAAAAAAAATCTGCTATGTTCGCAACACGCATCACAAGGGAGAAAAGCTAGAAGAAGATAAAAAAAAAAAATAACGAAAAAAATTCCTCACTTTTCAACAACAAAAAGTAGCCAAAAATTCATCCCATTAAAGATGAACCAAAAAGTCAGAATAATTGTATATATAAGAAAAGTTTTTTTTTTTAACTTTAGAAACACTTTAGATAATAGAAGCCATGGTTTTTTTTCTGTAAAATTTTGGTGCTGAAGCAGTCTGCCAGATGACCACTTGACTCAAAACCAACTGAACTGCTACACGACACAAAGGTAAGAGGTGAACACATCCCCTCTACAAATCCCCCAAGCAGCAACCACCCCCACCCCAGCCACTCACCCATATCTCTTGGTTCCCGCACCCTAACCCTAACCCTAACTAGGTTGTGATGGGAAATCTTGCAACCATATACAATTATCAGACAGTCTTCCAAAAAATGTCTTTGCGTGTCTGTCTGTACATCGCTGCACAGTCCCAGCAGTCAACATGATATCTTGTTACCTGGCATGTCTGTACTTTTCTTGTTTACCGCCACCACCCCCACTACACACTCAGGTCTGATCCTCTCTGACTCTCTAACCCAGTTCTTTCTTCCCTCAGTCTCTCCCGCTCCCTCCATTCTCCATCCCCTCGTCTGTCGTCTCCCTCCCCCCACATGTCAGCTCCCTCCACGGCACTACCCAGCCCCTCCCCTCCCGCCTTCCCTCCCCTTCCCCTGTACCCCGCCAGACCAACATAAGAGCCGTTGCCCCCCATCATAAATCCAGGGGGAGAGCAAATGTTGCATTAACAAGGCAGCATCCTTCATTCTAGTACAGCCTGTGAAAGCTCCTGTGTTTCAGACATATGTATCAGCATGACAAACTGACGAGAACATTACAGAAAATATAAATGCTGGACAAGGAGCTGTCGGCACACCTGCTGTTGAGAAGTAACTGGTGTTTCATGTCACTGGATGGCGGGTATCATCTGTCACGTGACACTCACAGGAGGTTGTTGAACTAGAAACACCTGCTGTTGAGGCAGTCTGCCACACGTGCGGGCAAAAATAAAAGTTTAGTTGTCTCGAGTTTGGTGCGAATATTGTAAACACAGGTTTTTTCAATGATGATCGTAGTTTGCTGAAAAGATTTAGTGAAAGTCTGGCTTTTTCTTATTCACCATCTTTAGAAGTAAGTCGCGCCGTGTCCCACTGCCCTTACATAATCGGTCTTCAGCTTCCCTGTCGTTGACAAGTTTGTGGGAAAGGAATGGAGGATGAATGTAATCGTAGGTGATGGTAAGATTTAAAGAGAAGGAAGCCATGCAAGCTACAATCAACAAGTTGGAAAGGTTTCTTCACAAAACACATGGAAACTGAAAAAAATATGGGATTGGCGCAGTAATCAGACAGGTGCAGTGAGGAGAGGCATGTCATAAATAAAAGAGAGAAAATAAAGAAAAAAGTAACAATGACAGAAATAACAGACAATAACAGAAAATAAAATAAATAAACAAAGACACACAAAGAAAGAGAAGGAGGAATAAGATATGGAAGAAATTTATACCTTTTCCCTGATACCTCCAAACAGGTTCCCCACTGACCTGGCTGATGAGAAAACGAAGAAGCTCTGTTTATTTTTATTAAATTTATTATTGAAATTACCCATATGTTAAGACACGTCTTCTGGTCTCCTAATATTTATAAACAAAACTTTTGCAGACAATAATAAGCTGTGCCAGCAGCAGCAACAACTCCACACAGGGAGCGGACAGGATGACCCAGGGCCTCCACAGAGGAAGCAAGATGTTTTTCTGCGCAGCAAAAATAAAAATAATAATTGTTTTATGTTGTCGGAGGGAAAAAACTGTCAGCAAATGTTGGAGTCTAAAGCATATATTACCATTTATTTTTTTGTTGTTTGCTTTTTTTTTTTGGTAGAAGTAGTTTATTTTACACTCATCCGTTCTGCTTGGTTTTTTGGCATGCTAGCGATCTTGATGAAAATCCACATGAAATCCGGGAAGATTCGACCAGGAAGACGCAGAGATATGAAATAATGTGAGGACGTGGACATGAAGTGGGTGAATCAATATGGATTGTATTATATGTTACCTGCATCGCCAGGCTATTGATGCACCTGTGCAAAGGACAAAGGACGGAGATATTTGCGCCCAGCAAAGCTGTGAGAAGGAAAGTACGACAAAAATAATAAAATAAATAAAAAGCAAGCTTTCAATCTATCACACGTGACACAAAGCTGCGTTTGTCTAGCTTGAACAATACACTTTATATTGAACTCTACAACATGTCTTGTATGGCCATCCAACACATAGCCTAGAACCTTCTTGGAGTGAATTTTCTTGTGTCTGCAAATATAAAATTATTTTACAAAGGAAATGAAAGTATTTTTTCAAAGTGAGACGCAGAAATGTCGGTAAAATAAATCATTAATGTGATGTTTGGTGTCTTAAAATTAGTGATGTATCAAAACAAAGCGGATTTTTCAGATATAATGACTGGCGGTGCTTGTACAGGCTAAGGACGACGGGATTGCAATACGGGGACAAGAGTTCACAGATTGCAGGCTGCAATATTACACATCCTCAACCTTAACAAGTTGTGAGATGATTGGTTTCTAGACATCCAGCTACTTGACGATGGAAAATGCAATTTGTATTGGTTCGTGCTCACACATGGAGAGGGAGTGGGAGAGAGAGAAGGAAGATGAGGAGGAGGGGAAGGGAGAGAGAAAGAGCCTGGTCAATATACTGGATGGAAAACCTGCCATCATTGTGTGCAGCAGCATGAAGTAGTAATCAGTCCTTTGGTGGGCATGACAAGTACCAGCCGCTGCTTTCAGATGTCTACAACATGATAATGTTACCATTCGTTCATCTTGCCACTTCCTTTTTTCCACCCTTCCTTCCTTTTTCCCTCCATCCAGTAGGCCATTCCCTTCTTCAGCCTCCACCCGTTCTCCAGCTCTACCCTCCGTCGAGACCAAGCAGACATTGCCTCCTGTCCGTCTCCGACACCAATCCTATTTCAATAGCATCCTCATCTTGTGTTTTGAGGAGTCATCAGGAGCAGTGACCCGAGCGGGGGACGTTATCCTGCGCGTGTCGGGGGGTCAAGGTCGACTGTGTTTTCCCGCGCATGCGTAGCAGACGTCTAGACGTGTGATGTTCATCGATCATCGTGGGGAGGGTGAGAGGACCACTTTGCCAGCTTTCATCGCTGTTACAGCCAGTCCGTATTATCTGTTTCTTTGTGAAGATTTTCTCGCATTTTCTCTACGATAAGTCGGACGTAGAACTACTTCCGGTAAACAACCTGCAATAAATAAAGCTTTGGTGGGCGAGACTGAGACAGGGCATGGGTCACACATAGGTAACATGCATACAAACATACATATGCTACATATGCATAGAGGCAGACAATTTACAGGGAGAAATAAAGAAAGAGAGAGAGAGACAAAAAAGAAAAAGAAAGGAAAATAATAACAGGGTAAGTGAACGACTGAAAAAAAAAAAAAGAAAAAAAAAAAAGGAAACAAATCTTAAAGAAACAGCTGCTGAAGGAGATCGTCCATATGAATTCAGCAGATGCACCCAAGACCTGACATCTGACAGCTGACTGAAATCTTCAACAAAACTCTCGACATCTGTCCTGCCATTGTATCCTAGCAACATGCACTGCGGACAGATGAGATGTGTGCGTGTGAGGCAGCATGGCTTTGTTACTACTTTGTAAACTCAGTTGCCATAAACATGGTGGAAAGGGCCAAAATTATCCACAACCTAATATGAATTATCTATAACAAGCTAAAATCACGCACATGTTCTGTCTTATATGTTTATTTACAGGAACAACTCGACAATAGAAAATGCTTTTGATCGGCTGCAAAGTATGAAGGATGAATATACTCCTATTATTCTAAAATAAAATGCACATGCACATTAAAGTTGTAAACATGGTGAATTATCGTAAATTATTTATTAAAGTTGTTTGAAATATGAACATTTTCAAAAGGATGTTTTCAAGCGGTTGTGGCTCGGTGCTGTGATGTCGGGATCAACATCGAAAGCAATCCACGAAAGTGAAGTTGGGGAGGCAAGTCCCCTGTCACTGACTCCATGCAACTTTTTGTATCAATCTGCTTCCGAAAGCTAAAGTCTCGTGATAGACCATCATTCCAACTCAAAAGATGCAAGACAATTCTGCGAACTTTCAGGATTTAGCCACCAAAAAGACATTTAATCTCCTTCTATCATTTTATTTATATAATTCTTTTTCTTCCAGTCCAGCGCCTGCCCCTTAGAACATCCCATTAACAGAAGATGTACTCTTGTGCAGGTTTTTAAAGAGTAACAAAAGGAGCATGACATGGACATTTGTCTTATCGTTATATAAAGCCAAGTCATTTTTTCTCACATTCTTTGTCTTTTCTGTCTGCATTTCTGTCTCTATGTTCGCAGCTATTTCTCCTTGTCTTACTTAATGTCACTCTTATGATCTCAGTTTTTATCCATTCTTCTCCCACCTGACGTTTGCCTCGTAGTAAATCCACCACAAGTAACATCTACACACATACACACATATACACACAGACATACACACACACATACACACATATACACACAGACACACGCACACATATACGCGCAAAAGCGAAAACACGAGAATCTTTCTCCCTCTTTCTCACTGCACACCAAAGCAAACATTTATCAGCGGATCCTCTGTGGAGTGGCAAGGGTTAATACACTGTTAACTGTTTCAACGCCACCCAAATCGAGTCCAACCAGTCGTCCCGGAAGCGGAAGTGCCGTCAGACGAGATAGAAGACGTCTCGCGGTCTCCACCATCAAGAAGGGCAGTGAATCTTGTCTCTGTCTCCCGCCTGACTATTGCCGACCACCATCCCAGCGTCCTCCTCTGCTGATGCCAGCTCCAGGAGGTCAGACGTGGCAGGTCAGCCAGTGCTAAATGTCTGGCGTGAACTCCGCCGCCCACCTCATCTCTTCTGTCCTCCATTTTTCGAAAGAACATTGGCTTAAGCTGGTTATGGTGAAGTGAAAGTCGCAAAGATAAAAGTCATGGGGCGGAGGATGAGTTTGACTGTGTGGATATTGAAAAAAAAAGGTGTCTGATTCGAATTCGTTTTCCCGAAGTGTATTTCCCACAAATACCGTTTGTAATGCGGTTAAAGAACTTCCAAAGATGATTTTGTTTTGGATGGGACAAATAGAAGATGAAATATTTTCTGTGTATTTTGTCCTCCATATCGCTTTCCTTCTCAGAAAGAGTGTGGACAAGGGAGGAAAAAAAACCGACCCTCCCATTGCATAAACCTGAATGTTTGACATCGGCGTACGTGTGTTTCACCTACATGCACACATCACTTGTCTTGCACGCGCCTGCAAACGGCAGAAGATCTCAGACAACAGAAGGTCCATTGTGTGAAGCATGGGCGCCGCATCCTACACTGTCTTCTACCGACAGTCACGTGATGTCTCGCTGCAACCTGATTGGTCCGGACCCGGGGCGCCATGGAGGCAGCATGACCCAGGACATCTTGCCGCAGCCTGTCCGCCGTGCTGCAGAGACCATTTCATTTGACAAACAGCTTCTTTTATGATTTACCTGAGAGGTGTTTCTGTCCGTCAGTGCAGATGAACATCTCGGTGCCAAGCATCCTGCAGGCATCGCCATCTTTGAGGGATTGGGCAACAAGGACACATTATCGCGCGTGCTGCTTCCCACGCACACGCAAATAAACAAAAGTGTGAGAGAGAGAAGTAAGAAAGTGAAAAAGAAGTGTGAGATATATTAAATATTGGAAACGGAATAACGGATGAATAGAGTGAAACAAACAGAAACAAAAGCCGGTGAGGAGGGTGAGTGAAGAAGACTAAGTATGAAATAAAGAAAACAAAAAAAGAGATTCGTGACATTATTTCTGCGCATGTCTCATCTTGCAGACATTTCATTTTCTCACGACGAAAAAAATATTTTCACATAATAGAGGTTGTTAATAATGGGAAGTGGGGCATTGTACCTGAGCAAGGAGAAAAAAAAAATCCTTCCTACACGAAGATCAAGTCACGATGACACAGACAACGTCGGTCTTACGATGACAGACAGGTGTATCGCTACAGGAGACAGGTGTATCGCTACAGGAGACAGGTGTATCGCTACAGGACAAGTGCTGTATCGCTGAGTGCAGGGCGATACGGAAGTGAACCATCAACCAGGAGTTGAAATGCCGGTGTAGGGGTTCTTCACCTATATACACGCCACGGACACCCACGTCGATATATTCCCCTCAGGAAAGTTCGAACAGCATGCGTATCCATGGCAATGCACAAAGCCAACAGCTTCAGTCAGCACCTGCTGAGAGTCGTGAGAGATCGAACAATAACAAAATCCACAATTAGTCAACCGAGAGAAAAGTTCGACATCCTGTTCAGCTCAAGACTTTTACAATAATTATACACTCAGAATCAGAAGATGCATGATGACGACCTGAAGATGGTGTCTCTAAACCACGTGTTAGCCCTCGGGCAGTCCGTCCTTTCTTGTAGTTTGTCATTCACCAGACGTTTGCTGTGTGTGTGTGTGTGCGTCTGCGTGCGCCCTTCCCTATCCATCAAGATGGTTGTCGCTTTATTAAAAAAATAGGAGGAGTGTAGAATGACTGGGAAATGACACACAACACGTGAGCCTGAATAAAGAACGAAAGAACGACGGTGGAAATGTCATGATGGATGATTGTTTGAATAACCCGTGCAAAGCGCTGCATGACTACACAAGGAAGAAGGAAAGAAAGAAAAGGAGAAAATAAAACTACCAGTAAGCTGTGGGACAAGAACAGGTGGCTAGTGACTGCAAACACTGCATTGTGCATTATTGTGCACTACACTGCTGCATTCTGGGAGTGTTTCCACCATCTATAACACTGCCTCACCGTGAATTCCTCATCAAAGCTCGAGTGGAATAGGAATTTGTTTCTAACAACGGAATAAAACTCAGTGCAAGATGCTATTTGCATCATGTTCTCACCCGGGTATACTCAATCACCATAAGGTGTCGTCTCTCTCATGGACTGTACCCTTCACAACAAACACCTACCCACATGTAGTCCTGATGTCTTGTTGACCTGTCTGTCCATGACAATGTTTGAACACGTGGGACATGAACAGGTGATGACTATGAACATTTACAAAAAGGTGAATATTTCTGATGGAGCATTCCTCAGGTACACGCTTCAAGGGAAATAACCTCAAGACCAGATTCACATTTTCTGAAATAGCATCTTGCACCCAGAGGTACCCAAACATTGCACCCCACTTGACCATGTTTTGATTGAAGTTAAATGTTAAATTAAAAATCAGACTTTTAAGGTAGGTATGCATGCACTATTATATCCTACAGGTGTCTGAAGGCTGATATATTCGTAAGAAGACCTTTCTGCACTCACAATGTTTTTCAGTTTCACGTTTATTGATAAAGCTTCATCTCTTGATGAAAACGAGTTTCCAAGTTTTCCATTATTTATTGTGAAAGATAGGTTTAACCAATTTTTTTCTGTTTTCACACATACTCCTTCAGTCTATTTAACTTTTAAAAAATGAGAATGAAGAGTATACATTGAGCTTCAACAAATACATCCGTGCTGCTTTCAGACAACTTCTGATGAACATGTCTTTCAAAGAAATTCCCTGCCCAGATTTCAGTCGATAACAAATCCTTTAAACCGAAATGTTTAGTATTTTTTGTTCGCTTTCCGGTTTTTTTTCCATCGAAACTCATTAACGATGACATCCTGTACAACAATCTGGACGATTTTCCTGTTTTTTTCTCTCATCTAAAAGAAATATTTTTGAAAAAAACATATTTCAACCAAAAGTTCGCAAATAAACTCCAAAATAACGAGTCCTTCACATCGTAACAACTCAGCAAGGAATCCGTTTTCAGTTCTCTCCATCCATGAAACAAAGAAGCGATGAAGGCGTAGAGGGAAGCTAACCAGAGAAAGAAGTAAAAATAAACTTGTCAGACACGACTGCCGTCTAAAATAAAAATGTCGACTGAAAATCATGACAAAAGACTAGGAAGTCCAGGGTACAGGTAACGATTAGCCTTGAGGATATATATATATACAGGAATGCTTCACTTTGGAGCCGCACCTGGCGCAGGTAACAGGTGAGAATTCTTTGGATTCCTTGGCATGGCAAAAACATTCATTCACATCATGTGCAAAATCGATCTTCTGCAGACAGAGAGGAAGGGAAACAGGGTGGAAGCAGAGAGAGAGAGAGACAAAGGGAGAGAGAGAGAAAGGTAAACAGGGTGGCAGCAGCGAGAGAGAGAAAGAGCGACAAAGGGAGAGAGAAAAAGGGAGAGATGGAATAAAAAGGAGAAACGGATGAAAAAGAAAATTGACGCAAAGACATATAAATACTCAAACAAAGTTTAACACAATACGCACAAATAAGTTTTGAGGTTATAGGTCAGCAGCAAAGACCAGACAAACACAGAAACAAACGCACAAACGTTAAGCATAGAAGCGAGACAGCGCGCGTGCACACACACAAACAAACAACAGAGAGGCAGAAATCGAAAACAGCGGGAGAGGGAAGGGAGGAGATGCGGAGGTGGCTGCAGTCGCCATTGCCGGTGGTAGCCCGGCGGACCACTCCTGCTGACGGCAGGCAGACTGACCCAGAGGCGAGGTGACACAGACACGTCAGGCGGCTTACGTCATGCGCGAGACGTGGTTAGCGGCCAATAGACGCACAGCACAGACGGGACGTCACGACTGCCCTCCCCCTCCCCCTTCCCATCCCAGCCCCTCAACATTTATGATCGACCTACTCCACACTCAGTAGGTATTTATATTTATCAGTATATGTATATATGCTTCAAGGAGGATAACTCCAGATATACACTGTAGTGTCACGTCACGTTATCGGAACTGTGCGTGAGCGTGGGAGAGAGAGAGAGTAAAGACAGGAACAAACAAGGAATAGAGGGAAAGAAATGAAATAAAAAAGCTAGGAAGAGGAAAAAATTATCATTTCGCTTGGCTCTGCCGTCAGTGTCCGTCTGCAGGCAGGAAGCCGCTGGGTGGCAGCACCGTCGTGTAGAGATGACAAGATGGCGGTGTCGGTGTTTAGCGTTTGGCTTTGTGTTAGTGTGGATACATGCGTGGAGAGGAGCAGGAGAAAGTGAAACTATTTAATATTATATTTCATGGGATATAATGGAGGGTCTGTGTGCGCCTACATGTATCCTAAAATATATATACAATATACATGTATACCTACAATAGCAAATACACATACAACTGTTGCAGACATCTTTCCAGCATCCACACCAAAACAGACAAACAGTATAATTTTTCTATCATTTATTTGGAGTCTACACATATTTTACCAATCTTCATGAAAATGCTGAGAGCCGCAGCTCATGTATATATATCCTTTTTGTGTATGTGTTTATCATTCTTTGAACAAATAAATAATTTATTTAAAATAAATTGTTGAGATTTGTTATAATTATTCACAAATTATGTGTTTTTGTCGGCATGGCCTACTGATGACAGAGAATGGAGGTATTTCGTCAATTATTCAGCGCATGCGCAGTCCCAGCTGGTCGGTGGCTACAACAGATGCGGGTGTCAGTCTGTACAAACATTCAGTCGCTGTTACCGAGACATGATATGTAATATTATGAGTGTAAAGAGAAGGATTAAAAAAGATCGCCATTGTGTTATAAACTGTCGCAACAGCAAATTTAACTCGTCAGGAGAAAGTTGATATCTGCTTTCCAGATAGTAAATGTCTAAAAACTCGGCAGGAGAAAATTATGGTGAAGTAAGCAATATGAAGAGAGAACTTCGTGTTGACAGCAAACTCAACAATATACTGTTGACATTTATATCAGGAATTTAATCTGAGATACATGTTAAATGAGCCAGGACCCAATATTACACCGGGGGCATAACAGTGAAAGTAAAAACTTCTTTGCCACTTGGAGAATGTCAAAATGTTAAAGATGAGAAGTGTCAAACATTGATTCTGAAATAACAGAGGGCGGAGTGAGCAGTATAGGTGTGAGGATGAGTGCTGCTGTAAGATATACATTAATATATTTATCTAACTGTCACAAAACTTCAATTGCTTTGCAATGAGAACGAATCGTTGGAGAAACGGAGAAAAGTGTAGAATGACCTTTTGCCTTTAAATGTTTGCCAGATCCCGATATATATATATACAGAGAGAAACAGTAAGCAATACATAAGAAATAATACATTTGTTTTGCACATATACACACACACAAAGAAAAAAAGAGGGAAAAATTTCTTCTCGCTAAGGAGCTTGTCCCCACATAATTTAAGTACATAAAAATATGTGAAAAACGCACATAGTTACTAATATTGCTCGATGTGCTCCTACTGCGATACTTTACGTGTCTGCCATGTTGTGTTACAATGTTGCTTAACACTTCATTACTGCTGTAGGTACACAGTATTTGATATTGTGATTTACACTCCAAAACTAAGTTTTCTGACTTTCTGTGATATATTATTACATGTGTGCATGCTGTAATATAATGCTGTTAGACACAGGATTGAATGCGCTTTGTCCGGTGTAGTCACAACCGGAAGTAACGCCCTCATCCGGTTGTCTTTCCGGAAGACGTGTCCTGCACTTTAAGACCAACATTTAAACGCACAGCATCCCCTGTACATGCAGTCAACAACATCCTTGACCGGCGAGAAGATTCACTTCTATTTGCCACGGTACTGCTGCAACTGAAGATGCAACTTCCGGTGCAAAAAGGAGAAGCAGCCAGTCACAGTCCAGTACACATCCGAGGCTAACGACCGCTCGACCACCGGGATACTTACAAGGGCAGGTGACTGTGTACCTACAAGGGCAGATGACTGTGTACATACGAGGGCAGGTGACTGTACTTACAAGGGCAGGTCACTGTGTAAGACAGATGTCAGGCAGGACAGGTCATGCACTGGAGAGCTTGCCATCACACGAGTGTCCTCTCAGATTCCCTCGACAAGAAGTCAACCCGACAGGTCTGTGGAGCTGAGATGAGAAGTGTCTGGTAGGGAGCCTGGCGGCTAAAGACGAAGTAATGATGCGCAAAGTTGGGGAAGCCGCGGGTAGGGTCCACCCTGGGTGGTGTGGGTCAACATGTCCGGTTAAAGGCTGAACCACAACATCGCAAGATACAGGTCAGAGGAAGCAGATTGTGGTCTTACGACATGAATGGTCAGGTCCATCAGTTGAAGTCGGTTGTCATAGAGCTCAACATATTACGCCGTTGCCTTGGAAACGCGCTCCATACTGAAAAGAGCTTTAGTCCGACGCAGGTGCATTACAAAACAATGTCCACTGAACTGAAAGAAAATTTTTCGCTTTCTTTTCAAGAAACAAAACTTACCCATACAGGGAAACCCACACTAGCTCAGAGGAGAGGTTGACAGAAAAAAGAACTATTTCTGGCTTGGAGTGAGCAGGTTAGCAGTGGCCAGACAACCGACCAGAGATGACAGGAGTGGGGTCAAGTGGCGGAGCAGCAGAGGGCAAACTGTTTTGCTAAAAACAAAAAGCCATGTACCCGAGGAAGGGATATCAGAGTTCAAGAAGGTCACCCCATTCTTGCAGGAGTGAGGACAAAGTGAAGGAACCTTAAGATCTGAGTGAAGAGGTGGGTTCCTGGGAGAAAGATTACAGACGGAGGAAGAACCCATCCACCCTGCGATTTCCATAGTGGAACTCTGGTGACAGAGCAGCACACGGCAACACTGGTTGCATGGCTCAGTGCAATCAATGATGTTTACAGAGGCAGCCGTCGCTAGCAGAGACTGTAAACATGCAATTACAAAAGATAAACAACTTTAAATGTGTAAAGATACATTTGTCGTGAGAGCGCACTCGTTTATCAACTAACAACAGACTTTATTAGAGTACATGCAGGTTTACAGGTAAAGTGAGGTATACTGTAATGTTAACATTCTACATGCCAAATAAATTCAGCATTAAAAAAAGTTTTCTAATAACCTTGGCGGGTTGGCCATTTTCTTTTTAAAAATTTTTTGAAAGACGTAGTTACAGACATTCTTCCCAAAATATTTGAGATAAAATACGCGGTGTGCTCCAGATTCGCATCCATCGCTCTCACCTGCTGGCTGGTAATTTTCCAAATTCACTTATCATCATGCAAATGAGTGATAAGCTGATTAGAGACCAACAGAACCTATATTTATTTCTCCAGCACTTGTCGTATGTCATTACCTATGGTTTATCTAATCATCCAGAATGAACACACGCACACGCACACACACACACTAATCACTAGTTTATTAGGTCCTCTGGGGATTATCGCCTGATAAAGCTGTCTCTCCTCTTGCAGTCAGTGCAGGGATGTCATGGATCTCATTAACACGTCGTTGATATGCTCAACATTATTAGTTAATGATGGCGGACATCGACTGACTGCAGCTGTCGTTATTGAGGCAATACTCTGAGTGTAGTACATCAATGTGTCTGCTTGTGTGTCCCACATACTAAGTGTGAATGACCTGGCGAGAGGTTAACTCCCAGTACGTGACAGGTCACGGTGACACAGAGGAGCTGCAACTGCAGCTGCGGGGAGCTGCACAGCTGGGAAATGCATGGAGTGGGTGCTGTCAGTCGTGACACGAGTCATAATGTTCCTCAGCAAAACAAACATGGAGTAGATGTCGGGCAGCTTGCGATATATATATAAATTATAACTCACTTTACATAGTCATGTTCTCGAACACTGCAATATTGTTTCTACGGGTTCACGTAAAGTTCACGTACTTGGTCACGGTGTGTACAAGTGTGGCGATGGTGGTTACAAACAAGTGTCGGAACCTGACAGAACTCAAGTTTCAGTCCACAGCCTCAAGAAAGGAAGATTCGATGCAGAGCTCATGCGTGTGCAGATGGCGTCTACACATGATTAATTACCTTCCGCTGTAAATTAAAAAGTAGGAAGCATATGGTGCGAGAGGATGGTGTTAATAAACTTACCGACTCTGATTCACACACACACACGGACGGGAAAAAAAATTAACTGCCGTGCACGTGTGTGTGTGTGAGTGTGTGTGTGCCTGAGCGCTGTTGGGTTTTTGCAGATGTTTCCGGTTTTTTAAAAATCGTGCGCATGCGTGAGTGTATACGTGTGTGCACGTGCGTAAACTGTTTGGGTTTGCGCATACAATTTTTGCTCGCAGAGACCAGAGAGCAGGCTGCCTATCATCATTCGCCTCATCCTGATGGCAGAGCGATGCATGCAGGAGGAGGAAGGTGCTGGCGGCCATCCGCACGGCCCGCCAGCCACCAGAGATAATGATGCCCAAAGTAGACGTGGCGGTAGCGGCGTCAGGCCACACAACAAACGTCATCACCGCCGCAACATGTGGCATGTTTTAACATGTATAACACACTCTTTGTTTGCACGTGCAACATGTTCAAGTACATAAACGGAGAGGGATGGTCATGAGGACAGGAAGAGAGAAACGAGCGAAGACCATAGAGTGAGAGAAGAGAGAGCATGGAAGAAGAGGAACTCAGAGAGAGAGGAGCGGAACACGGAGGTGTGGGAGAGAGAGAAGGGGAGAACAGCAGATGGTGAAGCTTACGACCAACTCATCTCCAGACCAATAAGAGAGGCGGAAGGCTAAGCCTTTGTTTTCTGTCCCCACTTTTCTTGTGCAGTTGTCACGATTCCAGCTGGAGACGATTAAGTCTCGGAAAGGCCAATCGCATTTCAAAAAACAGAAACGGTTTAAGATGTTGTGTGTGAAGTTAAGATCAGCTTCAGAAACATCTTAATTTTTTTCTGGGGGTGGAATGTTCGAAAATATGTATTTATGGAAATAGGAAGAACTTTTATAATACCTAAACATATTTACATCAACAGGAAAAACCTGCTTATCACCTGTTTTTTTTCCCGTGAACGCTCGTTTTGGGACTAGTCGATGATATGTAGATGTTGTAAGGATGCTAGTTCAAAAGAGGAGCAATGCCGGGCATCATTTAGACCTGATGAACTGTCTGTTGAAATTTACGAAAAGGCGAGCTTGGATATTATTTTTACCCCTCATCCTGGACAAAATAGAAAGTTTTGGTCTCAGTGTGAAACGAGCGTTAAGTTATTAGCACTGGTAATAAATTTGACTCGTGTAGTCAGAGATGATGATGATTTTTTTCTGAATGAAAAGTGTATCAATCACAAACTGATGTAGTATTTTTTCAACGATCAAAGTCTCGGGTTTTTATTTGTCCATATCTGTACATACGTTGAAAAAGTCAGAGTGTTACCTTCGTCAGTGGACTGATGTCCAAAGCTGAGTTTGCCCATGTTAACCAAACAGCCAGGTGCTCTTTTCTATCATTTGTAATTAAAATAATATCCGGGCTTACTGAGCTTTTAATGGACCACACCCGGTCTAAGGGACGCAACTCTAGCTTAGGCCGTTTAGTTAGGAGCACGTGACAACAGCAGTTATTTGGACTTGATTATTTCTTGTATACAGAGACACACTGGATGACAACAATACAGACCTACTCTTATAGAAACTACCTCTGTAACAAATCAACACACACATACACTCATGGAGTTCGGAGCGTGCGCACGCGCATGTT
Organism: Pomacea canaliculata; assembly: GCF_003073045.1. Classification (NCBI taxonomy): domain Eukaryota; kingdom Metazoa; phylum Mollusca; class Gastropoda; order Architaenioglossa; family Ampullariidae; genus Pomacea; species Pomacea canaliculata. Next base: position 20,747,653 of record NC_037601.1, on the reverse strand, counting down.
TGTGCTGTCGTACGTTCATCCACCAACTGACTGTCACGTAGACTGTCACGTGTCCTCGCTGGTTCAGATGTTTGTCTTGACAAAACCAAGATATTTATAAAGTTGAGAAAGGAATGACAAACTGTTTTACTTTCGGTCTTCACACAGCTGCGGGAAATGTGAAACCAAAAGTAGAAACATAAAAACTTCGCAAGCACGTCTACCTGCTGACAGCGTTTTCATTATGATGACAGAGAGCAATGCTAGTCTGTCTGTAATGAATTCCTTCTTCACAACCTAACGAGAAATCACTTTTTCGGAAGCGATTTTTTTCCCATGGACTGCCATGATATACACTAATGGGATTACATGTTAAGTGTGTTGTTGTGATGTGCTTGTGTATTTTTGTTGTTTAAATGTTGCCCGTGTTCTCCTTATTGCACCTTCATTGAGGAACAGAAGTATATAAAGTATGCTTCTCTATCTACTTTATCCTCAGTTTCTTCCTCGTACAAATATGTTACACGGCATAGGTCCACATTTAATATCAATTTCTTGAGTTCAGATGCCCTATCATATGGTTGACAAGGAATAGTTCAGAAATTTCTATAGCGACTGAGTTTTTGTTTGCTTTGAAGGCTCTCTGATGTCACCTTTCTTGTCTTTTCCCTCCTTCGTCTTCTCTGATGTTGTGGTGCTGTATGCACTATTAATTCTTATCTTTTCTCTGTCAGATCCCACACACACTATAGACGCCGTTAGCGCCTGAATTAATTCCTGATGTGAAGCCAGGACACAACAACAACAACAACAACAACAACAACAACAACAACAACAACAACAACAACAAAGAGACTTTAGACATGAGGCTCTCATGATTGTGGGCTTTCTTCTAATTAGGTTGCAAATGTTACTCCGCACTGGATACCCGCTCAACAATATTTGCCTTACAGTTGGTTCTACACGTATTGAAAACGCTTTCTGTGCCAGTTGACAGACAAGAGACCAAATAAAGAAGGCGACCTTTGTGAACGAGAAAAAAATATCAGTGTAGACCCTCAGAGTTGCTAGTAGCGACGACTGGACAATGTGAGTAGCTGTGTGATCTTTCTTTTCTTTTAATTAACTCTGAACATGTATTGTACCTGGTCATCAACTGATGGCTCCATCCTACCACCTTTTTCTTTCTTTTTTTTTCACACCCGAGACATTGAAGTTATATTCAAACGGATTGAGTGTATGGCTGAGATATGTAGTGTGCTAGCAATGTTGGGAGCCATTGGAAGTTTCCAGAATGTTTGAATGTCAGGGTGTGTGCTTTGTATAAATATTGGTTTATACATGTAACTATTAGTATGTGCGTGTGTATAAACATTAATATACAGTGTTTTTATGTACACCGCTTGTTAAGTGTGTACAAACATTATACATAAATATTGCATTGCTTACAAACTTTGTCTTCAGAAATATTGTGTCTTTATTATGATACTGCCAGTTCTTGTTATTTGGTTCCTATCTGTATTTTCTGTATTTGCTTTTATTCATCATTAGTTTTGTAATTTATTTTTTCTTAGTTCATGTGTTATGTGTTTGTTTTCCTGTCCCTCGTATGTTGTCCATGTTTCGTTCTTGTTCTTAAGTACTAAGAGCTTGTATACTTCTTACGAGTGTGAGTATGCGCTTTACAAATTCTGTATTTTTACTGTGTATTGTGTGCAAAAATCGTGTGTTTTGTGTGAAACTTTTATGTGTGGCAAAGCGTGCAAGACGGGACAGAGACTTTCACACATAAAGTGTACAAATAGCAAATCGAAAGTGGCATGATGTTTAAGATAAAACTCACAGAGCTCAGGGTTATTACGAACTTTAAAGCCATTGAGCTCGCAATTGAATGTTTAGAGACTATCACATCCATTATTCTGACTCGTATATCAGCTTCTAAAGCAGTTTACAAGAAAGAGGATACTGGTTACAGGTCATTAAATGATTTTTAGCCGGCTGGAGTAGCAGTCTCAATATCTGTAAAACATATTCCCTGCTATCAATATCAGTATAAACATGAAACGTCTGCAACATTCATTACATCAACAACCCCACCCCAGGCTCCAGTCCACATCATCGACAAGGGAAGCCTCCTGTACATCTGTGTCTGTCTGTGTTAGTTAATTTCTATAAACTACCATGAGCCTGCCTACAAGACTCCAATATACATATAAGTTTACTTTATTACTATTATTACTATTGTCAATGTTATGGCGTCCACATGCCTTCAAAACCGCATTTATACCCGGGGTAGTTTTGGGGTATTAATGTCATTCAGCTTATTCTACCCGTGTTAGGTTCACATCTGCATGTGAGTGATACCATAGGTGACCTCAGTGTCCTGACTAGACTTACAAGGTTTTTAGGTTGTTGTTGTACACAGTAGAAAATGTTGGCTGTGGGTGTCGTGCAAGCAACAGACCGTGGGTTGTATATGACTGCTGTACCTACACAACTTGTTGATCATCGATAACAATTCCCCGCCTGTCTGTTTATTTTAATACCTGCCTGAGCAGGATTTGCCAAGGAGAGGGCACATAAGGGTAACAACCTAATCTGACCTCCGTGACCTCTGCCCGTCGTCTACCAAGGGTCACGTCTCCTGATTTCCAGGTGCACGCTGAGAAAAGATTAAATATACACAAACGTTTTACGTATATGACCGTCTTTTTTCTGATACAAACAAAGCAAACAAACAAAAATATATTGGTGAAAACTGTAGGCTCTTCTTGGGCACTTGTCTGATGTATCCGCCATCTGTGGAACATCGTCGCGTTCCATCTGAACCAATCAGCGGTTGAGAGCAGTCGTCCTGTGCTTTTGTCAAGTTATCTTCCCTTCTCATCGCCACGAGCGCTCATTTGTGGAGAAGTTAAGGATATGCACGAACTCTTGTCACTCCCACATGCACACACATACAAAAGGAGCTGACGAAATCTTGTCTGAGTAGAAAGAAGACAGAAGCATTAAAGGACAGGTCAGGCCAGTTAACCCCTTTTCAAAATCTTTTTACCGTCAAACGGTTGCCGATCGGACGGCTCTTGTGTCATACAGAGACATGCCGTGTCATGACAGTTGTTCTGACAGCATTGTCTTGGGTTGATCAGGGTTAAGACATCATTAGTGTCAAATTAAAAGTAGGCGTACAATCTGTGAATTATCTTCTGCCTTCATCTGGATACAGCTTTTAAAATATGCGTGTGTGTGCGTGTGTGTGACTCTGTTGCTGCTGTGTCCATACATTTCAGTTTTGGAAGCTGAGTATTGGGTTTGAGTGTTGCTAAAAATAATATGTCGGAATTATTTTAATAACCACATCCTTTGATCAGGTACCAAGAACTGCGTCATCGATTCGATAAGGAAACAGATGACCAACTCGATGAAAGTGGAGGGCGAAGAGGAGGAGGAGGAGGACGTGGTGGAAGAAGAAGAGGAGGAAGGTGGGGTCCTGCGGCGGGAGGCAGAGACAGGAGAAGGGAGAGTGAGATGTTTGATGGTCGGTCTACAAACAGAGATGAGCAAGTGGAGGGTGGGGCGGTACGGAGATACACGTCAGCGGAAAGTCTGAACAGGTTAATTCTTTTGTGTGATTTGTTTGTTTTGTTTTGTCTTCGTCGTTTTTCTGTAACTTGGGAAACGTTCGTTTTCGATCGCAATATCTATTATTGGTCTGATGATTAATCGGTCTCGTTTTATTTATTCAGTCCATCGTTGAATCGTTTTTATTACTGCACCGATAATCTGCTTTCTCCGACATATTGTGTTAGAGTTAGAGAGGTTTACTCCCACAGCTGGTTTTTTCTATTAGATTGAATAATGTTTCTCAAACATCTTTTATATACTAAGGGAGATAAACGCAGAAGATTATTTCCCTTGTACGTAACTGTTCACAGAAGTTTCGAAGACCACAGAGGTTTGTCCTGGAGAGAAAGAGGGTTTCAGAGAAGAGGAAGAGACGAAGGATATGAAGGAAAATTAAAAGATGATGGTTCGGAAAGACTAGAAAGAGACAGAGGTCTCGCAGGACGAGAAAGACATGCCGGTTTTGGTGGACGAAGAAGTGGAGGATTTGAAGAAGAAAAAGAAGACAGAAGTCATCGAGAAAAAGGATATGAAAGAAGATCCAGCTATGGCTACGGCAGCAGCAGAGAAGGAAGATTCGGAAGTAACGAAGAAGGTGGAAGAGGTGGAAGAGCGGGATTGGGAGTAAGAGGAGGCGGCAGAAAGTTCCAGGTGAGACACTTTCTTGATGTCACGGACCCTGTCGACACGACTCTGAAGCTGACTAGCCAACTCTACCAGTTTGAAGACTTTATAAAATCGAAAAGCATCTCCACAGATGAGACCTCAGAAGTTCTCAGAATACTTTGGACGATTCTGGACTGCGACATGCACAGGGAAAGCGTCCTCAAAATCCTCCAAGTCGTCTGCAACTCGCTATTCCTGAGCACCCACTTAAGCAACATGCTGCTGAAGCTGGAGTCCTTGCATACAGACGGTCTGTTCTCTGAAGAGCAAGTCAAGAAAGTGCAACAGAACGTGGAGATGATGTGTGAACTGATATCGCACATCTGCTCCAGGCTCCCGACACAGGCATCCAAATGCTATCTACTGCTGACATCCCTCAGCTCTTACACAACTGTAATGTCAGCAGTGAGAACAAAGACAGGCCTGGAGGAGGAGGTGAAAAATCTGATGTCTATATGCCAGAAAAGAATGAAAATGGCCCAGGACTCAGCTGAGCGGAAACAGCAGACTAGGAGGGTCATAGGTCGTAACCAAGATTACGAAATCCCACCTGACGACTTTTCTGAATTGTCCATCTTCCCAACAGTTCAGGACATGGAATGGAACGAAAGGCCCTTTCTCAGGTAGGAATTGTCTTTTTGCTTGAAGGGACCTATCGCCACACACACACAAACACACACAGAGATTTACTAAGCATGTATCTGAACAAACGAGAGATTTTTCTTAAATTTCTTGAATTTTGTAAATAAGTAATGTTATAATAAAAAATAATTAACATAAAATTATATTCTAGAAGTGTATGAAATAAGACAACATTCTTTGTTTACAACTGAAATACACATGAGGTTCAAATACTGACTGAACTCGTCAGGGCTAACAAGACAAAGGGAGGGTACAGAAATGTCCATCACTACCTGGATGTCCAGTTTCGTCTACTTCGTGAGGACTACATACGGCCCCTGCGTACAGGTATTAGGGAGTATCAGGCAATGAAAGAGAAAGGTGAAAGTCTTATGAAGAATCAAGACCTCAGGTAAGTAATTAGTGAGAGAACTGTTAGTATAAAAATGAACAGTATGAACGCTAGCAATGACGATGAGATATACACTGCTAGAATGCTGTTGCTGTTCATTAAAACAACTGTCAAGACTCCAGTGAAGCATAATGACAAACTAAATCCGTACAAAACTAAATTCGAACTTGGTTGGGGTGATTTTTTAATAATAATAATAATAATCCATTACTATACCCTCAAATGTTACAATGGGAATTTTCTTTTCGCCTCAAGGAGAAAGATAATTATATAGACAGATGGTCTATTTTCTGATGAGACAGATAGTTACTAAGGTTAAAAAGATAGTAAAACGTTGAAAGTACAAATAAATAAACTGAATAGTTTAGATGAATATCCTTTCAGTTCCGTTCCAACTAAACAGTCTGGTTCCTGAGCCTTACGAGAGTTTGGGTAGACAAGACAGGACTAAACAGCTGGCTCCAACACTGCTACATTATCTGCCTCATAAGTCAATCACACAAAGGTTCATCATCTTCATTAAAGTTACAAACAATGAAAACAAGCGCAGAACAAGCTTCCTGATGTTGCCATTTATTGTGCAGGTTGTACCACAATGTTAAGGTTATTGGTCTGGCATGCGAGGAAAGCCTGGAACATCGTATTCAGTTTGACAACACACATCTGAAGAACATCCGATGGGAGTCTTCCAAAAGGCTCTTGTATGGCTCGCTCGTCTGCTTGAGTAGGGACGACTTCCAGAGCATGTACTTCGCAGTGGTGACTAATAGAGAAACAAAGGACCTTGAGGAGGGGATCATCCAAATCCGATTTGAGAACGGTCTTCAAGACATCTTAGACGCGTCCTCCGAAGACACTTTCACGATGGCAGAAACATCAGCATTATTTGAGGCGTATAGACACGTTCTAGGGGGTCTTCAGGAAATGAAGACTAGCTTCCCTCTTGCTCGCTACATCGTTGAATGTAAAGTAGATGTAAAACCTCCAAAATATTTACGCGCACATGGCACCGCTTTCAATTTTAGACATCTTTTTGATTACATTGATTACTACTCGCAGGATTCACCCATGCTAGCACTGCTCTCTGCCCGTTGGCCATCCTTTGAGAATACCCGCTTAAACCAGTCACAGGTAAGAGCCCATTTTAAAAGTTTTGAAAGAGTAAACTTAAGATAAAGGTTATGATAATCAAGCTTCGAAATTATTAACACGAGTGGCTTTTATCATGTGAATTTGGACATATTTTGATAAAAGACTTGGCTCAATTTATCAGAGTTTTTCAAGATTTTTGTTAAAGGAAGAGCAGCGTTGGATTAAACAATTTAAAATTTTTCTTGTTGGCAGATATGAGTTTTATGCCTTAAGGAGAACTGTTGTACATTTAAACAGATGTTTAGGGTGTATCAGTCGATATTTGAAATTGTGAAAAGTATATTCTTCAAAGTAACAAGCCATGTTCAGTAGGTTGAATTGTTTTCACAGTATGATGCTGTACAGACGGCCCTGACAAAGGAAATAGCCATCATTCAAGGTTCCCCCGGGACTGGCAAGACGTATGTTGGACTTAAAGTGGCTCAAATTCTTTTAGACAACAGACAGGTATGGACACAGAATATTGACCCCAAGCCGATGCTTGTTGTCTGCTACACTAACCATGCTTTGGATCAATTTCTGGCACAAATGACAGAATTCTGTCCAAACGGAATTGTTCGAGTTGGCAGCAGGTGCACAAAAGAATTTCTAGAGCAATATAACTTAAAGAAGATTCGATTAGTGATGAGGAGTGAAAAGAAAGTTAGGTTAGATATTCACAACAGCATCAAGGACTGTAGTAGGGAACAGAGTGTTTTGAGAGAAAGAGTGGAGCGATTGTCAGCAACTTTGGAAGCCACCACCAAAGGCATCATTGGGGAGAAAGCACTAAAGATGGAGATGCCTGAGCAACATTGCAAGTCATTACTTGAGAAAGACTTTCATGTAACAGGTCGCCCAAACTCGATAATGATGTACTGGCTAACAGAGGGCATGCTGATGAAATCTGATGATAAAGGGGAAAAGGATGGCTGCGAGAGTTTAGAGAAAAAAGTGATGCAGAAGATTCTAGAAGCCGCAGAACTGAAGCAAGACCCCAGTTTCGAGAGAAGCGAAATTTATTGTCTCCATCCAAAGAAGAAAGCTCAGATGTATAGGTAGGTTGTAGATAAAATCACAAATGCACTAATATCCAAACCTGCCAGGTATAGCATTCCAAATTGGTTAGTGAAAATATAATGTTTTAAAGAAAGACTTTTTTTTTCAAATTCTTTCAAAGAAGTGATCAGTGAAATCAGTTGTTATTTCACAGATTCTGGCTGAACAAGATAAAGGACCAACTGAGGCAAACACTCGCAGAAGAATCTGATGCCAACCTGAAGCAGCAGCTGGTGGAGCTAGAAGACCAGTATACCAAGGACATATTACCTGACAGCATGCTGAAGCAAGTGATGGACAGAAGCATTTTTACAGAAATCACTCAGGCATCCTCTCAGTCAAGATGGCAGCAAAGTGATTACAGAGTGAGAGCATGGCTTGGATTGTCCACAGACAGACACTCATTACAGGTAACGACCTTTCCTAATGTTTTACACCTGGTGTGTACACCATGTATACTGTCACAACCAAGTACAAGACTACGCACAGCAAACGAAAAAAAGGAAGAAAAGATGTAATAAAGGATGAAGAGGGGAGAAACGAGCGTTTTCAAGTTGTTTAAACTAGAATAGTATTATCAATTCTGGATAGTTGATGGCCCCTTGTACCAAGTATGGAAATAATGTTAGTAAAATGTAGTTCGCAACTCTGAAACGGTATTCTTCAGAACCTCCTGGACCAGCTGCAGGAGGAAGATAAAGGTGAGGAGGAAGAGGCGAAACTAAACGCCGAGGAGGACGCGGAGTATCTGCAGAGAGAGCGACAACTAGATGATGATGACGATGACGATGATGATGACTTCGCGAAGCGTCACAAGTACACCATCAAGGATGCCATCACCGACCTTGGCATTATCATGACGGAAGGAAAGGACGATGAGTGAGCGACGACACACACACATGCACACACACAAGCACACATTTACATACATATATATATATTCTCTCTGACAGACAGTAGATTGAAAAACTAAAGATTGAGAAAAAGCAGGGACAAGTTTGCTTTCAGCGTTTTTTGTGTGAAAGTAATGTAAGGGACAAATACTTTGTAAAAGTTGATGTAAAATACAATAAGCTACATGGATCATGTATTATTTGACAATTATAATGATAATAATTTAATCATCTGTAGGGAAAATTGAACACCATCAGTCTCCGACCTAATTTAAAAACCTGCATATCTCGAACCATCCATTCACTCACAACGACAAAAGGCAACAGTACCTCAGTCTACTACTTCCACTTATCAGACAGGTGGCGTGCAGGTAGCACTCGTCTTCCTGTCACCTCAATCAACACTATCAACAACAAACACATACACTTCTCACAAAGCAAATAATACAACAGAAACAAAATCCATTGAGTCTGCATTACTTCTCGTAACAAGTTTCAGTCTACTTTAACCCTTTCCTAGTGAAAAAGACATGGATGGTTGGCTTTTACCAAAGCAACATGGGAGAAAGCAAGTCAGAAAACTTCAACATCTTATCAGAACATCCCAGGCTATGTCTGAGGAGGAAGCATCAGCCATCACTGATGTCTGGAGTCAAGATCAGAGGGACAGAGTGAGACTATACCTATATTGGCGCGAGAGATACCAGACACCATTAAAACTGTCTATTAAAGTAAATGCTGAGATGTACGAGATGGAGTCAGCACGCATGCGCGAGCTGAAGTTCGCCGAAGATCGCGACATCCTGCGCAGGATGGCTGTCATCGGGATGACAACCACGGGAGCTGCTCGCTACCGCTCGGTGCTGAAAGACATCGGCTGCCCCATCGTGCTGCTAGAGGAGGCTGCTGAGGTTAGTAAATACACAACATCACTGCTGGACTTTCAGCTTATACCACTTATCACCTCCTTGACAGAAGAGGGGAGCTTTGAAAGAGACGATGAGTTCTAGCTTTTTTTTTTTTAAAGCCACCATTTTCCCCCATACAAGTTATTCTCCCACTTTTTTGGCATTAATATCATGACAACTAGACTCAATGGCACAAAAAATAGAGTTACTTTAAGTAATATGGATGATTCATGGCCTTGCGCATGCGTAAACAGGTGCTGGAGGCGCACGTGGTGACGACACTGAGCGAGTCGTGTCAGCATCTCATCCTCATCGGCGACCATCAGCAGCTGCGGCCGTCGCCCACAGTGTTTGAGCTGAGCAAGTTCTACAACCTGGACATCTCGCTCTTCGAGCGCCTGATCAAGAACCAGCTGCACCACACCACCCTGACCCTGCAGCACCGCATGAAACCGCAAATCGCCAACCTTGTACGTCACGTGTACCCGACATTGGAGGATCACGTGTCAACCACGAAGAGAAAGAATGTACGAGGATTGACACAAGATGTGTTTTTAGTGCATCATGAGGTAAGACACACAGTGTGAGTGTGTGTGGGCTGCAACAAGTTTCAAGAGTGCTCACTCTTTTATATTGTAAGTTAAACATTATGAAATATGTTTATGTGTTAAATAAAAAGTTTTATATTGTATTGAGAAAATCCTGAGACCTAAGGAAGAAAAGTATGTTACCCTTTTTAGTATATTTCAAATAAAAGTGTTACACATTTTTACTGACTTCATTTTAAACTTGTTACCCTTTTAAAATTTTGTTTTCGATTTTTCATTTTACTTTGTGAATTTTTTCCCTTTTTAAAATCAACATTAACATTTTACAAATTTTACATTTTAAATGATGACCCAACATCTCAACATCTTCGTAAGAACACTTTCAGAAAAAAGAAAATCTGTCGGGCCAGTCCAAGGGAAGGAACTACTGCATGTGACAGCGGAATCACGTCTGCAGAGTTAAATTTCTTGAAAGTTTACTTTTCTAAAGAAGGAAAGAAATGTTTAAAAAATTATTTCACTGCTTGTAGACTGCTAAAAATGATTCAATATTGCACTATCACCGGTAAAGAATAATTGGTAAAAGTTCCAGACCTTAAAGATTATGGAATGTGGGTGAAAAATATTTTACAAAATTCCAAACAGTTAAATAAAATTAGCTGCCATTAAAGGAGAGGCTGGCAGAAGCACATCGCCCTTCATGAATAATCATTTGTTTGCAACATCGTCTGACCACCGTAGACAGTCTGAGCCTGATCATAAGTTCAGTAGTTAGCTTCTGCTTGTGCAAAAAAATTGAAAAGTTAATATATATATATAAGAATATGAGAATATTAGGTCATCCAGGACAACAACGAGGACATGGAATACGATTTGCTGTAACAGTTGATGCCCGTGTGAACAGTCTGACTGGTATTGACTCGCGCTGGATGATAGTACAGATGAGCGGCCAGCAATATAAATATGCTCGAATGCTTCCAGTTCTTGGTAGCAACAATTTTCAAAGATGGCTGACCAGCATCAGGACTGCGACAGCAACAAGAGCCAGGCTGGGCAGCATCTGTACCGCAACACCATCAGGCTTGATGCAATCCTTGTTTAGTTCCGTTACACAGGTTTAGGATTGCGTCTTTTCCATTCCTTGTTTCTTTTTTTTCTAGTTTGGCGAGACGAGAACGAACGAGACGAGCAGCAAGATGAATGATCATGAGGCTGACTTCTGTCTGTGTCTTTGCCGCTACCTGCTACAACAGGACTACTCACGACATCAGATCACCATCCTCGCAGGCTACTCCGGCCAGGTCTTTGCTTTGAAATCTCGAATGAAAAAGGAGGCAAAATTTTTTGAGGGCGAGTTTTTCTCTAATTTGTTACTTTATTATTATTTGGATCGCATTGTGGACTGGTAAACCCGAAAAGGTGGTATTATCATAGAAATATTCCATTGAAAGAACAGGATTATTCTGTAGCCTGTTAATCAGTAGTGTAGCCAGTAGAAAAAAAAATTCTGAACATTTCAAAAGAGAACGTCTGATCACCTTCAGAGTAGTAATCAAATATTTAAGTTTATTTTAGTTAAAAATAGTTTTTATTCACTCATCGTCTTTTTACTCGGACTTTCAATATAAACTTGAGAGTCAATATTGGATAAACATAATCCAAAAAGAGCTGTTTCGACTTTATTGTTACTGTCTGCGTGACAGGAGTGCGTGTGACGACCATTGACAACTACCAGGGAGAAGAGAACGACATCATCATCCTCTCTCTCGTACGAAGCAACGAGGAAGGCAACGTAGGGTTCCTAGGGACAGACAACCGCGTGTGTGTGGCGCTGTCCAGAGCCAGGGATGGGTTATACGCCATTGGCAACTTCAAGTAGGTCACCAACACTAAATATAGTTTGTATATATGATACTGGATATCTTCAGCATATGTTTATTTTGACAAATTTCTTTCTCTTTTAAAACTTCTCAAACTCTCAAAATAATGAAGTTGAAAAATTTGCTCGAATATTTTGGTAAATAGCCATTTTCAGCTCATGCTTCCCTAAATAGAGATATTTCATTTCACTACGTGGTTGTGTCCTGCAGAATACTGGCAGAGAAAAGTGAACTCTGGAGGAAGATTGTGAAGACCGCTAAAGACAATCACCAGCTGGGTAACAGCTTGATACTTCGATGCCAGAACCATCCAGGGACCGAAACCAAAGTTTCTTGCAAGGATGTTAGCACTTCCTTCCGACAATATTCTTCCCTTTTCTTATTTATTGCACACACACACACACAAGCGCTGGGAGGGTTATGTTCTACAATATATTTCCTTCAAAGCGGATAAACGTCTGGACGGAATAGAGGACACACTTATCCTCACTTAGTCAAAGTAATCTTTTAATACTTTGTCCACGTTTGGTGCCTTTAATTTTGTATCATATATATATTGAATCCTGCATTATTTGATAGATACAATTAATCCTTCTGTATAGAATATTTATGCTAAAATGTTGCCTGTGTTTGAGCGTACGCTGCTCAGTTTGTTCTCCTTAATATCCCACCCACATGTAATACAGTTCCATTAAATTTCTCACCTTTTCAGGACTTCAAGAACGTTCCTGAAGGTGGGTGTAAGAAGCCCTGTGCATTCAAACTGAGCTGCGGTCACGGTTGCCTGAAGCTGTGCCACGGGTACGACAGGGACCACATCGAATACCAGTGAGTAAAATGTTTGCAAATATCAGGATAGTGTACAATTTTTACATTTATAGTAAATGTAAAATTTTAAAATTAAACAAATGTAAATTAAACAACAAAATGTTCCTGAAACAAAGACATTCTCCACTTATAACGTGCAGCACGGGTCAATCCATCATGTGATGACGATCGTATTTCGTATGCAGGTGCAAAAAGAACTGTGAACGTATGGCCTGTAACAACGGACACGTGTGTCAACACAGATGTTACGAGCCATGTGGAAAATGTACGTACAGAATAGAGAAGGTCATCCCTATGTGTGGGCACAAGGCCCGGGTGGAATGTCACAGAGACCCTGGTGCGTGGTATTGCACGAGCCGCTGTAACCAACCCCTTGAGAAGTGTGGCCACCAATGCTCTGGAAAATGTGGAGAGTGCAGAAAGAGTGGCAGGCACGCTGATCAGTGCACAGAAGAGGTGACATTGTTTGTTTGTTTGTCTGTCTGCTTGTCCGCCACACACATGAGGCACGCATGCACAGCCTTTAAAATTCATACGGATTAAATGCACTGCACTTTATTAAGCTCTTATCAAGACAATATCGAGCATCTCAAAGCGGAATCAATTCTCTATGTTGTACCACTGATGACCTTTGCTCGCGAGATGTATAATATCACACTTACTAGACTTAACCATTAGGCTATCTTGACATGAGAATAGTTTCTCTACCTGTGCAGGTGGAGCGCACGTGGCCATGTGGACATCTGATGAAAGTCCCTTGCAATGCTACACCTGCTACACGGCCATGTGCTCAGCCCTGCCAAGCTAAACTAGAATGCGGTCACGTGTGCCAGGGCACGTGCGGGGAATGCTGGGAAGGACGGGTACACAAGGATTGCGGAAAATCATGTAATAAACTTCTGCCGGGATGTGGTCACGTGTGTCCTTTGCCATGCGGAAGCAAATGTTTGCCTTGCAAAGAAAAGACTTGCCAAACGAGATGCAAGCACGGCAACTGCGCTCTTGTCTGCGGCGAGCCGTGCAAACCATGCGAAGAGCGATGTCCGTGGAAATGCGAACACGTGACATGCCAGTCCTTCTGTCACATGCCTTGTCAGCCTTGTAGCTTAAAATGTGACCAAAGACTCAAATGTGGACATCTTTGCTCGGGTTCCTGCGCTGAGATATGTCTTTGCTACAAATGCGAAAATGATAAGTTTGTTCCTCTGGCCATGGGTGGACTGCTTTCAAAAGAAGAATGTCCAAAGGTTGACGAAGCCATGTTACTGATCAAGCTACCAGAATGTAAACACATATTTAGAGCAGATTCTCTGGATGAGTATGTCGAAAAGACACAGTTTACTCCAGGTAAGTTTCTGCCGTGTCCAGCCTGCAAGACGCCGGTCAAGGACTGGGACTGTTGGAGGTATCACAGTAAAATCAGAGAACGTCGATTGGAACAGGAAAAGAGTAAGGCCATGCTGAAGACCTCCTCATTAGTGTCACAGGAGCGCCAGGACAAGATCTTCAGATCCATGGACATGCTCAAGAAGAGTCCGCTGGACCCACGCAGCTTTGCCGCAAGTCATTTACAAAGTAATTTAAAGAGCAGAAACCTGGATGTCAACATGTGTTTTGCTTTAACCAATCAGATCAAGGTTGCCAGAGTTATTGAGATGCTGGAAAGTTTCTTACTGAAATCAACTGGCATGGCTATAGAAAGGTTAGCTTTGTCGAGTATAGTTTATGTTGTTCATTTAAGTCAGGTTAGAGATTATTTTTACAATTTGACTGAATAAAATATAGACGCTTATATGTATATCAGTATTCTAAAATAATAATATACAGTAATTTATAAAAATAATACTAAGGTTTTAAGCGAACTTCAGTTGACGCCTACCCCAAATAAGGATTGGACATGTGGTCACTGTTAACCACCCAATAACGGAAGCTTAATCTATTTCAATTTTGGTAGCACCATAGGTAAAAACGTATATAGTTAATAGTTATATACATATATTGTTATAGCCGACTCAATAGAACAAACACAAATTTCTTCACATTCTCGCTCCTTAGGGACATTGTCAGAGACCTTGAGGTTGACATCGAGGCTTTAAAGAGAGTCGTGTTGCCTCCTGTCGATAACATGAGTGGACAGCGATGTCAGATGATGAACTCAGAAACGAGGCGGTTGGCTTATACAGCGCTTCTTGCCCTAGCTGAAGGAATACCTCCCTGCTACCATCCTGAAGATACTATGTTGATTCTACAGCGCCAAGCCCACCAGCTCGTGAGAACCCTAAGGTCCTGGAAGGAAGGGACTATCCCTACGGTAGAATGTGAACGAGTCATTAACGAGTGCAGAAAGAGAATAAAGGTTTTTAAGAGGGAGACAGCATGTGTCGATTTGTCCATCCTTAATGCATCACCGGAAGTGGTAGGTGATTAGTAAATACAATAAAATATAAAAACATAATAATAGTTTTGGTAATAATTGCTTATTCTAATAAATAATTGCATTGATGTTATTGTTAACTGGTTGTTAGTGGCAAAGGAATTTAAGCTGTATTCTTGTTAACGATTCTTGTTACTGCCTGCATCATGACTCCTTTCATTTTGACAGTACTGCTCTTTCAGAGTCTACTGTTTGTTTTGTTTTTGTTTATAAAATAGCAGTGATTCCTCTCATAAAAAGGACTTTTGTAAAAGGATCTGTCTCGAAGTAAGTTGTTAGCCTAACCTGAATAGAGGAACAACACAATAATTCCATTGTTAATCCCATATTGTTATATACCTGTTATTGGTTCTTAACATTTCAATTAATATACATTTTATGGATTTTAAATTTACAGGATTTGTGCGACATCGAGCAAGTCTAAAGCAGGTGTCCTGACAGGTGAATGTTGACAATGAGATGATATTGAAACTTTTTTACAATCCGTGGGGTTTGTGATGAACACAGCTTGTGGCCTTTAATTAAACAAGACCAAAGGTTGTGGGCTGGTTAATCGTATAGCCTACAATATTCCGATCTTACCTTTTCTGCGCCAGCCTCCCAGCTTCTTGTTTTTTTTTTTTTTTTGACTACCTGGGAAAGCAAGTTTCAATGATAACACAATGTTTATTTACATGATGCTTCACTTACACATTTTGTCCTTTCTTTTTTATGATCTGAACGTATCAATCACAATAAGTTAAGCAAAACACAGCTGATAATAATATATACATATAATCAGAGAGCTTTATTTCTAATTGTGTAATTATGCGAGTAGACAAAGGCATGACCGTTGCAGAAAATGGTTAACATGTGTGAAATGATTTTGTGTTTACTTTATTCTTGTGGTAGAAGATTTTATTAATAAACATACCTTAAGAAGAATGATTTTTAAACATTCTTTTGTTACAGATATATTCTTCCATCTTAAGACATTAATACCTTTGCAAATCATTAGTGTTTTTTAATTTCCTAACTACGTTCTTAATTCCATTGTAATCATGAAATACTCAACTGGTTGCAAGTAATATTTCTGTCTTGCAAGTGGTTTTGCAATCATGCACTTGATGATTTATTTTCTTCTTTAAGTAAACGAAAAGCGCACAGAGACTCATATCCGAGTTTATCCAGTGAAATATCCGAGCGATCTTGTAATCGAAAGATTAAATCTCTGCTTACTTGTAATGTAAGATATTACTTTTCAATTCCAGTCCTAACATTTTGTACACTGATTTATGTGTTTAAAATTTTGAGATTTTTATGGCGTCTTTTGTGTGAAACAACTTTCCATTTCTTTACTTATAGGAAGACACTGCTTCAAATATCGCACCTTTAGACTTGATTTTTCATAACTACTTTTGTTTAGTTACACAATAAGATATGCTTTTCCACCCTCTCTTATTTTATCTCATACAATGTCTTTGATCGCTTTTTATGAGATAGTTGGCTGTTCTTGTATTTGTAATAAATTTTAATTTTGTTTAATCTTTTCCTGGATTGAGTTGTGAAGTTTTGTAGATTGAGAGAGGTAGATGTAGTGATTTGACTTGTCATGAGATGTCATAAAAGATGGAAAATTATTTCACATTTAAAGATGTTTCCCATTTCAAATAAAGGAATGTAGTAGACAGTTTTAACATATTTATTAAGGGTGTGGTAAAATCTATAACAGGTAAGTCAACATGAGTAAGACGAGACTTTTTAAAAACATTTTTGGCCGACTTTTAAAATAAATCTCCGACATCTTCAATGTTTCATGTGAAATTTAATTTGTACATTGAAAGGGACATTTAAAAGTGCATGTAGGTTACAGAAAAATAACCAATTTCTTAATCTTTCGTAAAGAAAATTTATATTAGATGACATGTACACTTACAATCCTTTTGTAGTTTTTGTGTTTTTCTGTCTTCTTGTCAAAAAAGAGCTTGTAAGAGTTTTTATAATATACAAAGAAGCTAAACTATTTAAGACCTTTTGGATACCTTAGCTTGGACTATACCAGTCTTGCTTCCGTTCAATTGAATCCTAAGTTTTGTTCAGTTTGAATTTAAGTGATTTTGTCAAGATCGGCCAGACCCTGTGAAAATGTAAAAATTTATTAATTATCTGAATACTCTGGACATTCAACTTTCAAAATAACTATATCTGTGTGTGTGTGTGGGCGCGCTTACAAGCGTCCAATGCATACGTTAATGTAGCTCTGATGTGACGTAGTCATCCACGGTTGGTTTTAACAGACGATGGACTGGTGAGACTCGTAGACGTCTCTTGTCCCAGCATGCCTTGTCGCGTAGTGTCTTCTGCTGTTCTCCCCTAATTCCTAATAAATTCATTCGTATTAGCACTGTAAACAGAATATTCATTTCACTTTCGCGCCACACTCAACTTTGTCTATCTCCCTCATAAATGTGATTACTGCGTCACATCAGATTGTCTGCTCAGCCACAAATTAAATAGCTCAAAATTTCGAAATAATATATAAATGAACAGAAAATATGGAGTTTACAAAAGTTACCTTCCTTAGGGAAGAAACTACTTCAGATTTACTGTCTCCTGAACGTTTTTCTGTCACACACCGCAGGCTCGCTCCCCCATCATGTCAGGAACCTTAATCTACTTCCCTCACTCACACACGCGGGAGAGTTAACTCCCTTGATTACTGGCTAGCTTCAACTTGTGAGCTTTCAATTTCGTCCTTACAGCCACACGTGTGCACAAACATTACATTGCTGACAACAACACCAAACACGTGCGCGTGTTTTAAGAGAACATATGTGTACAGGGAACAAAGTTTGCCACGTCAGCCATGGAGCGAAACAAGAGACAATCACGAGACAAGCATCTCTGGTTGTTAAACTTTTCTGTCCTTCACCTGGTTGACATCAAGCAGCGTAACGACTCAACGACGAAACCCGACAGATGGACTTGATTATTTCTTATATACAGAGATATACTGGATCACAACAACACAGACATAATCTTACAGAAACTACCTCTGTAACAAATCAACACACACACACACACTCATGGAGCTCGGAGCGTGTGCACGCGCATGTTCGTGCTGTCGTACGTTCATCCACCAACTGTCAGGTAGACCTTTGGTCACGTGCCCTCGCTCGTTCAGATGTTTGTCTTGACAAAACCAAGATATTTATAAAGTTGAGAAAGGAATGACACAAACTGTTTTACTTTCGATCTTCACGCAGCTGCGGGAAACGTAAAACCAAAAGTAGAAACATAAAAACTTCGCAAGCACGTCTACCTGCTGACAGCGTTTTCATTATGATGACAGCGAGAAATGCTAGTCTGTCTGTGTAATGAATTCCTTCTCCACAACCAAACGAGAAATCACTTTTTCGGAAGCGATTTTTTTTCCCATGGACTGCCATGATATATGTCGCGTGTCGGCGATTTTTCTGCTGTCCGTGTTGTGCTTTCCGTACTGTGATGGCCTGTCGCTGGGTGTGTACGTACGGATGGGGAGAATCAAGGGACGGTTTACCGGGTCCTTGTGTAACCCTATCCGTCTCGCGAGCCCAAGAGCCCTGACTCGCGGCGTCACAGGTATCTTTTTCTTTCGGATGGGACAGCAACCCCCCCCCCCCTTTCTCTTTTGTCTGTTTCTTTGCTTTTCGCGCGCGTTGGGGTCCTTGGCGCGTTTTTCTGTCTTTTCTGGAGAGTCTTCATCCAGCAACGGACGGCGCCGGACGTGGGGGACGGTGGAGGACCGTGGCCCTAGCGGCCGGCGCTGGTCTCTCACCATCACAAGCCGATTTGGGTTAGTAGAGTCTATTTTCTTTGAGTTCTACACGCTTCTAGTCTATAGGGCCCTTAGTTGGGGGTTGGAGTGCGAATGAGTTGACCTTTATATGTTAGTGACTATGTTGACGATTTTTGGAGTGTAAGACTTGTGTCCTGTAAGGATGGCCTTTGTGTTGGCCGGGTCGCGGCGCATGTGGCGCGCACCCGTTTTTACTAAGTGGATTTGTGTTTTAGGACCGGCGTTTAATGGTCACATGTATGTACACTTGTGCTAAAAGATGTTATTAGACACTGAGCAGTGTTTAGAGTGCCGCCTGTTGATTGAATGAATTGTTTTTCCTCTACAGGCTTTTTTGTATATTTTCTACGTTTTTCTTCACATTCTTCATGTTGGATTTGCTCTTCATCAATGTCGTCGTTTCTGCACGTTGCCTTTCGTGCTAATGTCCGCCATTGTGTCGACCCTGCGCCTTCGTCTCCTCGCCGGCGCGTGAGCGCGACCCTGCTGCGCGAGTGTGGAGCCTGGCCATCGAGGGAGTACCTAGGGTGGAGGCCGGCGAGCAGGGACTCACGTGACCAAGGTCTACCCGGACGGGAGAACCGAGGGGGGACAGCTGGTCCAGAGGGAGAGAGGGGGGGTCACCGCTGTAGCGGCACGCGGGCCAGAGAGGGCGGCTGCCGCCAGCGAGCACCTTGAGCGGACATTTGACTCGCCACCCAGCAGTGCGTGCGGGTGGTTTGTCTTCCCTTGTTGTTTTGTTTTTTTTTTTCTTCTTTGCCTACTGTAACATGCCTGTGCACAGGGCAACTCTTTTATTGTGAATTATTTTTGATGCTTGCCTCCTGTTAGTGTTATTTTATGTTTAGTTAATAAACCTGTCTGTTTTGTAAACTTTGTCATCGTTGTTGTGTGGTCTGCGCTCAGCCTGTGGTTCGAATGGTATGTCAGCAAGCCGTCTCCGGCCGAGCGGAGGGGGTTGCGCGTTCGTCTCCGGCTGTGCGAGCGGACTTCGGGCGTGCATCTTCCGGCGGCCAGGGGGTGGTAACGCGACAATATACACTAATGGGATTACATGTTAAGTGTGTTGTTGTGATGTGCTTGTGTATTTTTGTTGTTTAAATGTTGCCCGTGTTCTCCTTATTGCACCTTCATTGAGGAACAGAAGTATATAAAGTATGCTTCTCTATCTACTTTATCCTCAGTTTCTTCCTCGTACAAATGTGTTACACGGCATAGGTCCACATTTAATATCAATTTCTTGAGTTCAGATGCCATATCGTATGGTTGACAAGGAATAGTTCAGAAATTTCTATAGCGACTGAGTTTTTGTTTGATTTGAAGGCTCTCTGATGTCATCTTCCTTGACTTTTCCCTGCTTCGTCTTCTCTGATGTTGTGGTGCCGTGTAACGGATAAGTACTAAGTAGAGGGGGTAATGCGGGAAGGTCGACAACCGTGGTTGATCTGATCTAGGGTAGTGGGCTGGAAGTTGTTTGCCCTTGAGCAAATGACGTAAATTGTGATGTCAAAATAAGGTGACGAAAAAGATAGAGGAAAATAACGTTAGGAAAAAACGGTAGCGGAGAGCAGACGGCGGAACAGAAGTTGGAGTTGGTGGTTTTTCTCTGGACTTTCTCGCTACTGGACAGGTCAGGCCAGTTAACCCTTTTTCAAAATATTTTTACCGTCAAACGGTTGCCGATCGGAGAGCTCCTGTGTCATACACAGACATGCCGTGTCATGACAGTTGTTCTGACAGCATTGTCTTGGGTTGATCAGGGTTAAGACATCATTAGTGTCAAATTAAAAGTATGCGTACAATCTGTGAATTGCCTTCTGCCTTCATCTGGACACAGCTTTTAAAATATACGTGTGTGTGCGTGTGTGTGACTCTGTTGCTGCTGTGTCCAGACATTTCAGTTTTGGAAGCTGAGTATTGGGTTTGAGTGTTGCTAAAAATGATGCGTCGGAAATATTTTAATAACCACGTTCTTTGATCAGGTACCAAGAACTGCGTCATCGATTCGATGGGGAAACAGATGACCAACCCGATGAAAGTGGAGGGCGAAGAGGAGGAGGAGGAGGTGGAGGAAGAAGAAGAGGAGGAAGGCGGGGTCCTGCGGTGGGAGGCAGAGACAGGAGGAGGGGGAGTGAGATGTTTGATGCTCGGTCTACAAACAGAGCAGAACCAGTGGAGGGTGGGGCGGTACGGAGATACACGTCAGCGGATAGTCTGAACAGGTAAATTATTTTGTGTGATTTGTTTGTTTTGTTTTGTCTTCGTCGTTTTTCTGTAACTTGGGAAACATTCGTGTTCGATCGCAATATCTATTATTGGTCTGATGATTAATCGGTCTCGTTTTATTTATTGAATCCATCGTTGATTCATTTTTATTACTGTGCCGATAATCTGCTTTCTCCGACACATTGTTTTAGAGTTAGAGATGTTTACTCCCACAACTGTTTTTTTTTTTTCTCTTTTAGATTTAATAATGTTTCTCAAAACTCTTTTACATACTACGGGAGATAAACGCGGAAGATTATTTCCCTTGTTACGTAACTGTTCACAGAAGTTTCAAAGGCCACAGAATCCGGTCTTGGAGAGAAAGAGGGTTTCAGAGAAGAGAAAGAGACGAAGATATGAAGGAAAATTAAAAGATAATGATTCTGAAAGACTAGAAAGCGATAGAGGTCGTGCAGGACGAGAAAGAAACGCCGGTTTTGGTGGACGAAGAAGTGGAGGTTTTGAAGAAGAAAAAGAAGACAGAAGTCATAGACAAAAAGGATATGAAAGAAGATCTAGCTATGGCTACGGCAGCAGCAGAGAAGGAAGATTCGGAAGTAACGAAGAAGATGGAGGAGGTGGAAAAGTGGGATTGGGAGTAAGAGGAGTCGGCAGACAGTTCCAGGTGAGACACTTTCTTGATGTCACGGAACCTGTCGACACGACTCTGAAGCTGACTAGCCAACTCTACCAGTTTGAAGACTTTGTAAAGTCGAAAAGCATCTCCACAGATGAGACCTCAGAAGTTCTCAGAATACTTTGGACGATTCTGGACTGCGACATGCACAGGGAAAGCGTCCTTAAAATCCTTCAAGTCGTCTGCAACTCTCTATTCCTAAGCACCCACTCAAGCAACATGCTGCTGTGGCTTAGTAACTATCTGTCACATCAGAAAATAGACCATTACCTTTTTAAAATCAACATGAACATTTTACAAATTATACATTTTAAATGATGACCCAACATCTCAACATAGCCTTCCTTCGTAAGAACATTTTCAGAAAAAGAAAATCTGTCGGTGCAGTCCAAGGGAAGGAACTACTGCATGAGACATCGGAATGACGTCTGCAGAGTTAAAATTCTTGAAAGTTTACTTTTCTAAAGAAGGAAAGAAATGTTTAAAAAATTATTTCACTGCTTGTAGACTGCTAGAAATGATTTAATATTGCACTATCATCGGCAAAGAATAATTGGTAAAAATTCCAGACCTTGAAGATTATGGAATGTGGGTGGAAAATATTTTACAAAATTCAAAACAGTTAAATAAAAATGGCTGCCATTAAAGGAGAGGCTGGCAGAAGCACATCGCGCTTCATAAATAATCATTCGTTTGCAACATCGTCTGACCACCGTAGACAGTCTGAGCCTGGTCATAAGTTCAGTGGTTCAGTTGCTGTTTGTGAAAAAAACTTTAAAAGTTTTCACGCAGCAATACCGAGGCAGCTCAGCCTGGTGGGTGGCAACAACAATAGAACGAGGAACGTGGAGTATTGAAAATTTAACAATGAGTAGACAATAAAAATTTTTTCGCTGATGTTGGGAATAAAGCTGTGTGCTTAATTTTCCGAGAAAGCATCGCAGTTTTTAAAGAGCACAATCTGAAGCACAATCTGAAGCAGTATTTTAGTACAAAACATCCAGAGTATTGCAGCAAACTTTCCCAAGAAGCAAAGTTAAAAATATAGAGCCAGTTGGTGGAACAGTTGAAGAAGCAACAAAATATTTGTACATAGCAAAACCCAGCAGGGGGCAACAAAAGTGAGTTTTATTGTGGCATATAATATCGTGAAAGATAACAGAGCGTTTTCGGACAGCAAATTCCTAATGTATACATGCTTGAGGTGGTCGAAATCGTGTGTCCAAATCAAGGAATATGAAAATATTAGGTCATCCAGGACAGCAACGAGGACATGGAACACGCTTTGCTGTAACAGTTGATGCCCGTGTGAACAGTCTGACTGTTATTCTCTCGCGCTGGATGATAGTACAGATGAGCAGCCAGCAATATAAATATGCTCGAATGCTTCAAGTTCTTGGTAGCAACAATTTTCAAAGATGGCTGACACACATCAGGGCTGTGACAGCGACAGCGGCAATAGCCAGGCTGGGCAGCATCTGTACAGCAACACCATCAGGCTTGATGCAATCCTCGTCTCGAACAGAAATGCATCTTGTTTATTTCCGTTACAACAGTCGAAGATTGCATCTTTTCCATTCCTCCTTTCTTTTTCTTTTTTTTTTTTCAAGTTTGGCGAGACGAGAACGAATGAGACGAGCAGCAAGTTGAATGATCACGAGGCTGACTTCTGACTGTGTCTTTGCCGCTACCTGCTACAGCAGGACTACTCACCACGTCAGATCACCATCCTCGCAGGCTACTCCGGCCAGGTCTTTGCCTTCAAATCTCGAATGAAAAATGACACACATTTTTTTTTGAGGGCGAGTTTTTCTCTAATTTGTTACTTTATTATTAGATGGATCGCATTGTGGACTGGCAAATCCGAAAAAGTGGTATTATCATAGAAATATTCCATTGAAAGAACAGGATTATTCTGTAGCCTGTTAATCAATGCTGTAGTCATTTAAAAAAAAATTCTAAACATTTATTTCAAAAGAGAACCTCCGATCACCTTCAGAGTAGTAATTTCAATTTATTTTAGTTAAAAAGGATAAACGCCTGGACAGAATAGAGAAAATCCAGGACACACTTATCCTTACTTAGTCAAAGTAACCTTTTAATACTTTGTCCACCTTTGGTGCCTTTAATTTTGTATCAAATTATATATATATTGAATCCTGCATCAATTAATAGATACAATTAATGCTTCTGTATAGAATATTTATGTTAAAATGTTGCCTGTGTTTGAGCGTACGCTGCTCAGTTCGTTCTCCCTAATATCCCTCCCAGATGTAATACAGTTAAATTAAATTTCTCACCTTTTCAGGATTTCAAGAACGTTCCTGAAGGTGGGTGTAAGAAGCCCTGTGCCTTCAGCCTGAGCTGTGGTCACGTTTGTGTGAAGCTGTGCCACGGGTACGACAGGGACCACATCAAATACCAGTGAGTAAAATGTTTGCAAAGACGAGGATAGCGTAAAATGTTTACATTTATTTTAAATGTAACTTTAAAAGCAGAATCCAAGCATGTGTTACCCACCAAAATGCACGTAACTCAGCTCTTCTGTGTGTGAGTGAGTGTGTGTGAGAGAGAGAGAGCGCGCGAGAGAGAGAGAGAGCGAGAGAGAGAGAGAGCGAGAGAGAGAGAGCGCGAGAGAGAGAGAGCGCGAGAGAGAGAGAGCGAGAGAGAGAGAGAGAGCGCGAGAGAGAGAGAGCGAGAGAGAGAGAGAGCGCGAGAGAGAGAGAGCGCGAGAGAGAGAGAGCGCGAGAGAGAGAGAGCGAGAGAGAGAGCGCGCGAGAGAGAGAGAGAGCGCGCGAGAGAGAGAGAGCGCGAGAGAGAGAGAGCGAGAGAGAGAGCGCGAGAGAGAGAGAGAGCGAGAGAGAGAGAGCGCGAGAGAGAGCGAGAGCGAGAGCGAGAGAGAGAGCGAGAGAGAGCGAGGGAGAGCAAGAGAGAGAGAGCACAGTCAAATTCCTTAATTTGGTAAATTCAAAATTCACGCTTTTGCTGCAAAAATAGTTTGACCGATTCACGTCCGGTTTTCACATAGTTACTTTTACACATCGAATAATCTTTGAATAAATAATATAAAGAGATTCTATTAAAGCAAGGCATTTTTTAAAATCACGAGTCAAATTATAAATGAGCAATTAATTGATAGTAAGTGGCAACACCTGACCCTTCCCCCTCAGGCGATTATTAAAAAGTAGCTCGGTATCTTATGGAATATCAATACAAAAGAGAATTATACGATTAAGAACTTATTTAACTGATCTTAACTCCATGTAACAATCTTTCAAATCATAAAAGGTAAAACGATATTAGACTGTCAAAATATCAAATATCCAAAGTTACTCGAAGGTCGCGGATTGTCTTACTGACATGTCAATGGTTACAAATACTCAAGTTTGTTTACTGTGCTCGGGATTCCTTAATGGCAATCTCAAGAGCAACAGCAAGGCTTTCAATCTCAAAGTCTGTAAGATTAAGGTATTTGTCTGTAATCTGAAGAAGAAAATGTTGCAGCCCTATGCTACTCGAGGAGTAACAATGGATAAACTTAAACTGAAGAAGACATACAACCATAAATAAACAATCAAATGTTCATGAAACTAAGACATTCTCCACTTATAACGTGAAGCACGGGTCAATCCATCATGTGATGACGATCGTATTTCGTATGCAGGTGCAAAAAGAACTGTGAACGTATGGCCTGTAACAACGGTCACGTGTGTCAACAAAGATGTTGCAAGCCATGTGGAAAATGTACGTACAGAATAGAGAAGGTCATCCCTATGTGTGGGCACAAGGCCCGGGTGGAATGTCACAGAGACCCTGGTACGTGGTATTGCACGAGCCGCTGTAACCAACCCCTTGAGAAGTGTGGCCACCAGTGCTCTGGAAAATGTGGAGAGTGCAGAAAGAGTGGCAGGCACGCTGATCAGTGCACAGAAGAGGTGACATTGTTTGTTTGTTTGTCTGCTTGTCCGCCACACACATGAGGCACGCATGCACAGCCTTTAAAATTCATACGGATTAAATGCACTGCACTTTATTAAGCTCTTATCAAGACAATATCGAGCATCTCAAAGCGGAATCAATTCTCTATGTTGTACCACTGATGACCTTTGGCTGCGAGATTCATAATATCACACTTACTAAACTTAACTCCTACATTATCTTGACGCGAGAATAGTTTCTCTACCTGTGCAGGTGGAGCGCACGTGGCCATGTGGACATCTGATGAAAGTCCCTTGCAGTGCTACACCTGCTACACGGCCATGTGTTCAGCCCTGCAAAGCTAAACTAGAATGCGGTCACGTGTGCCAGGGCACGCGCGGTGAATGCTGGGAAGGACGGGTACACAAGGATTGCGGAAGACCATGTAATAAACTTTTGCTGGGATGTGGTCACTGGGATGTGGTCACGTGTGTCCTTTGCCATGCGGAAGCAAATGTTTGCCTTGCAAAGAAAAGACTTGCCAAACGAGATGCAAGCACGGCAACTGCGCTCTTGTCAGCGGCGAGACGTGCAAACCATGCGAAGAACGATGTCCGTGGAAATGCGAACACGTGACATGCCAGTCCTTCTGTCACACGCCTTGTCAGCCTTGTAGCTTAAAATGTGACCAAAGACTCAAATGTGGACATCTCTGCTCGGGTTCCTGCGCTGAGATATGTCTTTGCTACAAATGCGAAAATGATAAGTTTGTTCCTCTGGCCATGGGTGGACTGCTTTCAAAAGAAGAATGTCCAAAGGTTGACGAAGCCATGTTACTGATCAAGCTACCAGAATGTAAACACATATTTCGAGCAGATTCTCTGGATGACTATGTCGAAAAGACACAGTTTACTCCAGGTAAGTTTCTGCCGTGTCCAGCCTGCAAGACGGCGGTCAAGGACTGGGACTGTTGGAGGTATCACAGTAAAATCAGAGAACGTCGATTGGAACAGGAAAAGAGTAAGGCCATGCTGCAGACCTCCTCATTAGTGTCACAGGAGCGCCAGGACAAGATCTTCAGATCCATGGACATGCTCAAGAAGAGTCCGCTGGACCCACGCAGCTTTGCCGCAAGTCATTTACAAAGTAATTTAAAGAGCAGAAACCTGGATGTCAACATGTGTTTTGCTTTAACAAATCAGATCAAGGTTGCCAGAGTTATTGAGATGCTGGAAAAATTCTTATTGAAATCAACTGGCATGGCTTTAGAAAGGTTAGCTTTAGTTTTTGGTGTTAAATCATGAAAAAGCTGGGATAGAGTATATTTTTTGTGTTAATTTAAGTCAGGTTAGAGGTTATTATTTTAAATGTTTAACTGAATACCAGAAATATTGAAGCTTATATGTATATCAGTACACTAAATCATAATATACAGTAGCTTATAAGTTTAGTAATAAGTTGTTAAGAAGACTTCAGTTGACGCCTCCGCGACATAAAGATTGGACATGTGGTCATTGCTAATCACCCAACAACGGAAGCTTCATCCATGCGTAATTTCAATTTTCGTAGTACCACAGGTAACAAGTGCATTCTTATAGCCGACTCAATAGAACAAACACAAATTTCTTTACATTCTCGTTCTTTAGGGACATTGTCAGTGAGCTTCAGGCTGACATCGAGGCGATGAAGAGAGTCGTGTTGTCTCCTGTCGATAACATGAGTGAGCAGCGTTGTCAGAATTAATTGCTTTTCTACCTTCTTTCTGTATTCCACTCTAGCTGTTCTTGCCTTTGCCCTGAACTCCTCCTTTTCTTTCACTTTCTGTTTGTCTCCCTGCATAAAAGCTATCTTCTTTTCATTGAGACAGTGCTTCAGTTCTTTACCCAGACATGGTTTGTTATTCGGATAGCTGCAGATCTGCTTGGTAGGGATGACAGACTCTTCACAGAAGGTGATGTAAGAGGTGATTGTGTCTGCCAGACAGTCCAGGTCGGCCCCACAGTTAGTGAAGAACAAATCCCAGTCAGTGGCCTCTAGGCAGTCTCTGAGCAGCCCAGTTGCTTCATTTGTCCAGGTCCTAATACATAGTGTTGTCGGCTTTTCACGTTTAAGGAGCTGTCTGTATGTGGGTAGCAGATGAACAATGTTGTGGTCCGATCTGCCCAGCGGCGGCCGGCACATTACCGAAACACCTGTCTAGCGTTCTGTCGAGGCGGGTGGGACACGTGACGTATTGATGGAGACAGGGGAGCAGTTTACTGACATCACAGCGGTTGAAGTCACCGAGCAACAATACAGGCTGATCAACGGATCTTGTTGTCGCTCGGTTATATGTGTCTGCAATGTGCTCAGCTGCGAGGTTGAAGTCGAGGCCGGACACATAGACGAGGACCTCAGTGATTTGACCGAATTCACGAGGTAATTAATGCGGCCTGAAGGACGCTGTCAGTCTCTCATAATGGGGGCTACTAGTCTGTTCTCGTACTGTGTAGTTCACGGCCCATTTCTCATTTGCAAGCATACACACGCCTCCCCCTACATGCTTAGTTGTCGCTTGTGCATTCCTGTCAACTAGAATCGTTGTCTCCGACTGTCTCCTCATCTGTTAGCCATGTTTCAGTGAAGCAGAAGAGATCACAACGTCGGTAGTCCCCATCGAATTTAATGAGCGCAGAGAGTTCGTCCTGTTTGTTGTGGAGAGAGCGCACATTCGACAGGGTGATGGCTGGCAGTGGATGTCGGCACCCTCTCCTCTTCAGTCTGTGTCTGACTCCTCCTCTAGATCCTCTCAGTTTCTTTTTTCTTTTCCCGCCCTGTGTCGGAATGTCACTGGAATTCACATCAGGGGCCTGTGTGGCCTTCTGCCGCAGCGATAGCAGAAAGTCCCGACTGTAAATCAGCATGACGACAGCGCCACTCTAACACATGGAAGTGTGAAAGTCTCCCGTACAGGGACACACGCACAGAGTACACTGCTCATAGCACGATCTTGGCAGCATACCCCGGGGTCCCACAGGGGACTTATGCAACTGCCTCAGTTTTAATACGGAGCTTCATGCACGCAAATATCCATTTTTACACAGTATATATTTTTTAACTATAACATTTTATTTCTATAACAATAGCATGTCAGAGAAGTTTAAAGTTTATTTAATGTCAGATGAACATTTTTAATTTTTAATGTCTCCTTTTGAGTTCAGGTTAGTGTGGAGTAAAGATTCACTGATGTAAGTACCTCTGTACTGTCAGGGACGCGATGTTTTTGATCACACTTTCACTCACTACACGCACGTCCCCTTTCGTGTTCTTTCAATCACAAATCACATAGATTTGTCGTGGGCAACAAAACTTTATATCAATCAACATTAACTAAATATATACAAAGTCCGCAGGTCTTCCACACAGCGACCTGTAACTCCAAACTGTCGTATGTTTTTGAATAATTCGTTAGAGTCTTAGTTACTCACACCCAAAAATGAAACGTCCAGGTAAAATCCTCACTTCCCTTGTCCAACAGTTGTGCAGTCTTGCCCACACGTGACTGATATCCACACACACAAACGTTTAGAGGAAACCACATACACGTTCCGATGCTTAATAATAATAAGTGCTGACTTGGCAGACACCTAATCGACGACTCAGAATATATTTTCTGGGATCGACACACACACGATCCAAAGCCGGACACTCCACACTTTCAGTCCGCCTCTCTTCCACAAATCTTCTCCGTCGTCTCGGCGGTTTCGTTGGGATTCCACACTCCCAGTGAGTCCCTCCGTAGTTCCTTGACTCGGCAAGCAACTAGTTTACTTATTACCGGTCCCTGTATTCACACGTACAGCAAGACCTCTTTCCCGCCTGTCTTTCCTATCTCTCGTCTCCCAGTCGTCTCCTTTCTTCCAAAATAATTTTTCACTCTCAGCACAATCTAAAACTACGTCAACAATTATTAAATAAAAAATATGAGGAAATGGTAATTGCTATTAATATAAGCGACGAGCCATGATTGGTATCTCCCATCTCGCTGCCAGTGCGCATCAGTTTTTTGGGTTTCTTTGTGTTGTATAATTTTTTTAACACTTAAGTGTTATTTACTGTATTAATACCATGATTAATATATTACTTTACACTAACATGATATTGTTTTACATGCATATATTATTATTGCATGTATGTCCCTAATTCGCGGAAATTCGTTTACGATAAACGAGGGAACACTGTATAGGACTTCACTCACCTGCATTTGATCCGTTGGAATGGACTTTGTAGGTTTTATATTGATGCTGATCTCAGTATTTGCTCCATTGATGTTAATTATTACTTGTGTGCAGCCAGGTCCACTAGGCACCAGAAAATGTGCCTCCTGGCATTGGTTGTCGAGCTGAAGCTGCCTTTCTCTGCGTGCGCGGCGATGCCTTTGTTGGCGCTTGCGCCTATCATGTAACTTCTGGCGCTTGGCAAGTTGCTGACGTCTACGACGCCGCTGTTGTAGTTTTCTTTGTTTTAGCAACTACTGTTGTGTATGCCTTTGCCGTTTGCGGCGCCGTTTATGAGTTGCTGCGGGCGGCTGCTGTCAGACTGCAAAAATATATACATCTGGCCTATATATAACAAAACATAATTTTCATTGTAATATAAAATTAACTGAACTTTGCTATTTTTAAAATATATATTTTTAATTTTTGACAGGCAGTTTTAGGTTTATATTTAGCATTCAAAATTTCAAAATGCGATTTGCTAGCTTTTACATTGGTGGTGAATTACTGGCAGGCCATCCTTCCTGAGCGACAGGAATATCCTGTCTGCTGGTATTCAGCAATGGATGAAGGCAAGTTTAAGTGTGAAATAAGACTGGCCATTGTAACGGGATGAAACTTCACAGCAGGACTAAACGTCTCGGTATAGTCTGCGCATGTTACGAAAAATTTAACTATACTAGTATTTCTATTAAAATATCATGATAATTTTGTGAATAGTCAGACGAAAGAAATAACTGTATGAGAAATCCACTGCTATGCGTAAGCGACGAGCCATGATTAGTATCTCCAGAGAGCTCTCTGGTATCTCCCATCTCGCTGCCAGTGCGCATCAGTTTTTTGGGTTTCTTTGTGTTGTATAATTTTTTTACACTTAAGTATTATTGTACTGTATTAATACCATGATTAATATATTACTTTACAGTAACATGATATTGTTTTACATGTATATATTATTATTGCATGTATGTCCCTAATTCGCGGAAATTCGTTTACGATAAACGAGGGAACACTGTATAGGACTTCACTCACCTCCACTTGGTCTGATTGCACGGTCTTTGGTATGATATTAATGTTTATTTGTGTGTTCGGTCCATTTATATTTACTATGACCTGAGTACTATGACCATGTCCACTAGGTACAACAATTTGTGCTTGAGACTGGCGGTCAAGACGTAGAATCTTTCTCTGGCATGCCAGGCGGCGGCGGCGCCTTTGCTGGAGCTTCCTCTTCTCATTAAGCTTTTCACGTTTTACAAGGAGTTGTCTCCTCCGCCTTTGCTGTAACAGCGGGCGGCTGCTGGAAGACTGCAAAAATATATACATCTGCCCATTATATAGGCCTGTATATAAGGTTCCCAAATGAAGATTTAATTTTTTCAAAGAAATCATTTTCCCAATGGTTTCAGAATGAGATACTGATGCTTATAGGGAGCGGAAAGCGCTCCCTAACTCTATTTGTCGCCTGTTGTACAATGTCTGCCTCAAAGCGATATGCCTCTTCTGGGGGCAGCAACTGCAAAACATGATTCACGTATAGGCACCCTGCGGTGATTTGGCTGCGGTCTGCTGGTGCCGGCACTGGTGGTGGCTGCACGGCGGCTGGCCCCTCTCCTGCCGCCGGATTTACCTGCAGATTATTAGGACGCCGGTGACGGAGGTACTGGTGGCGGCGGCGGTACCACTAAAAATAATGTCTGTTTTATCCCTGCTTCTGTTTATCCTGTATATTCTATGAACAGTTGTTGCAGTAACTACTGGTTTGGGCTAGGGAGCGGAAAGAGCTCCCTAACTCTATTGGCTGCCTGTTGGACAATGTCCGCTTCAAAATAATATGCTTCTTGGGGGGCAGCAGATGTAGAACGTGATTGATATACAGGCAACCTGGCGTGATTTGGCTGCGGTCTAATGCTGGCATTGGGGGTGCCGGCACTGGTGGCTGCCCTGCAGGCACGGGTGGCTGCACGGAGGCTGGCCCGGCGGCTGGTCCCTCTCCTGCCGCCGGATTTACCTGATTAGGACGCCGCTGCCGCCGGAGATATCGGTGGCGGCGGCGGTACCACTGAAAATAATAATAAAGAGACTTAATTAATAGCACGATCTTGGCAGCATACCCCGGGGTCCCACAGGGGACTTATGCAAATGTCCATTTTTACACAGTATGTATTTTTAAAATATAACATTTTATTTCTATAACAATAGCATGTCAGAGAAGTTTAAAGTTTATTTAATGTCAGATGAACATTTTTAATTTTTAATGTCTCCTTTTGAGTTCAGGTTAGTGTGGAGTAAAGATTCACTGATGTAAGTACCTCTGTACCTTCTTTTCAATCACTTTTAAAAACCGCATTTTAATTTGTAATGCCTCCTTTTGAGGGAAATGAATAAGGTATGCACTAGCAATGGCTAGCATAGGGTCCATGCTAGCTATGGCAGTTGGGCCGGTGATTGGCAGGAGATGTACCCCATCCTGAGCCCAGGATGGGCCGGCGATGGCCGGGGGATAGGCAGATGATGGGCCTGCTGGGACCTGGTCTGGCCTTCGAAGCGCCAGGGCCTCAGAGCCCTTTCATCTGGCTGCTGTTGGTGTTGTGTTGGATTAATTTGCCAGCTCCTTCTAGGGTTTTGGCGCGTTCTGGAGTGGGCGCGATTGGGCGTTGCGTCCTTCCTCTGTTAGTACGACAGCCGTGTTTAGCCGGACGTGGCATGTCTGCAGCCTAAAAAAAAATTAAAAAAAAAGACTTCATTAATGCACATGTGTGTGTTATAGGGTACATTGAAACAATCAAATGAAATTTGGATCAGAGATTTTTGGTCCGCTGGAAATAGCGGCTGGCATCACTCAGCCTCCTTTTCCTCACCCCAGGGAGTTAGGTGCTAGGCTTTGGCTAGATAGGTAGGTTAGAATAATTACAGTAGTTGCTCATGTATATCATGTAAATAAATTTGTGTTTGAAACCTAAATACTTGTGTGAGCGTGTCAGTGCCAACGAGTGCTGGTGTGTCGTACGTATGTCTCCGTCATGTGAACGTGTACCACTAGCGCGAGTGAGGTTGGTGTGTTGTCCATGTATTTAGTCGTAACCCAGTAACAGACTAACGAGAAACAGGATTTTTTAGAGTGAAAAAATTCTCCTTGGGAACTTCCGTCCTCTTCCCCTGGAACACCAAAGAGGAACGGACTGATTTGGCGCTAAGCTGAAGGTATAGCGTAGGGCGTTAGCGAAGTGTTGGTCAGTCCGGCTACAGTCTGAAATGTGAAAAAACCGGAAGTTTTGTGGTTCCGAGCCTCGTCTAGCCTTAAGTGAAAAATTGCAAACAGTATCATTGTAGTCGAATATCGCTGTCTCTTTTAATTTAAATAGGGATGTCGATACACGTTCTCCATTACCCCGGCCCCGCGCGGATGGTCGGCCCCAGGCCCCGCGTGTTCCTAACGCCGCCTCTGCCGATCGTCAATATTGGCCATGTTCGTGAGTCCCTGCCAAGCTACTCGGATGTTACCTGTAGCAAACTGAGACTCGATTTTTGACTTGTGTTTCCCATTGACCCAACAGACCTCTCTATGTACCAATTTTCTGTCGTGGGCAGAACCCGTGAAGAACACATGTTTCTTTTGTTAAGCACTGCTTTTAGGCCCTAGGTCACCCAGGGCTTGTTGTTAGGATAAAGCATAAACTGCTTTGATGGACTGGTGCAATCTGCACAAAAGGAGATATATGAAGAGATGGTGTTTCCTAAGTCGTCCACATTAGGACATGCTTCTAAAAAGACATCATTCAAAACAGCCTTGTAAGCTTGCAACACTGTCTGCAGTCCAGCATTTAGCGTAATGAATTGTTCGGTTTGAAATGTCTGTGTGAGTATGTATGCCTGCTCTTGTGAGCAAAAGAAAAATTTCTGTCTTGGGTATCCTCGACAGACAATAAAGTCTGATTTGATTTGAAACACATGATTAGCGATATTCGACTACAATGATACTGTTTGTAATTGCGTTGTTTCTGTATTACCTGAATGTCATTGTAATATGCCATACGCACACTTACCCAGCACACGAATGGCGACACAAATACAACACTTACACAAGCGCTCTGCTAATTAAGGTGAAGGACATCAAAAGTAGCTAATTTCATGAACGTGCATTTATGGACTGATGTCTGTATGCCGAGACTCACTTTTGGCATCTTGTGAAGTAATCTGCTGCTAGTCTCGGCGAGCCGTAACAAAGAAAGTGAATAAACCGGAAGCTATGTCGTTTCCTGCCTCTTTTTAGTAATCTTAAATGTGAAAAAACGAAAGTTTTGTGGTTCCGCGCCTCGTTCTAGCAGTTAAGTGAAAAAAATCGTCTGCCAGCTGTCCAGGGGATATAAGTTCGTGCTAAGATGAAATAATAACCAGTCAGAAAACATGTACATTTTTTCATTTTTCAGTCATAAGCAAAAGCAAAATTAAATACAAGTATATTAATGCTTCTATTTGCAATGGATTTGTTCCTCCGCCGGTTTCCTGGATTTCATCGTGGAAAAATTCGACTACGAAAGCAAGAATATGGTGATAGAGTCAGGAAAGATTTACCAAAGCGGGACGTGCGATCAACAGTAGACAATTTTAAGCGACAGGTGATTGGACATATACAGGACAGATGGAGTGGACAGAATTAAGCCGGGCACTGCTTTCTTAATACAGCACGATGGTCATAGAAACAAATTGTACATACAGGTACAGCGTATCTGCGACCAGACCGCAGAAGTGAGAACTCACTCGCCAACACATGACCAGGAATAGTAAGGATACGGGATGCCGTCCTAAGGATTTGCTGTTTATGGAAGAGGGCTAAATCCCTCTGCTTGGTTCCGGTGATTTTGGAACAGATCTTAACAAGGGAGACAAGGCTGTTCCTGTTCCCTACGGAGAGGTTATGAAACCAAGAAGTGAAAGAAAAGGTGATGAGACTCTCAATGAAGGACTGATAGAACCGAGTGAGAATGACTGGGCTGACAGAGAAAGACCGAAGCTTCCGTAGCAGGTATAAGCGTTGCTGGCTCCGTCTGAGGATCATGTCAGTGTTCACATCCCATTTAAGTTTATCGTCAAAGGTAGTACCTAAATATTTATAAGTGTTGACTATCTCGATGGCATCACCATGGATAGTGCTATTAACCACAACATGTCTGTTCAGCCTAAAGTCAAAGATCATTTCCTTTGTCTTTGAGACATTCAAGTCAAGAAAATGTTCATCACACCAGCGTACAAAAGCAGGAAGAGCGCCACTGTGAACGTGTTCATGCTCATACAAGAGAGACAACAAGGCAGTGTCATCAGCAAATTTTATATACACCCCACTCGAGGAGAAATGTCCTCGACATTTAAACCTAGAACCCCCATAAACTTTTTTTTTCAAGGTAACGCGTTACAAACATAATGGTGCAATCTACAGAATGGTACAATCTACACAAAAGAAGATATATATGAAGAGATGGTGTTTCCTAAGTCGTCCACATTAGGACATGCTTCTAAAAAGACATCATTCAAAACAGCCTTGTAAGCTTGCAACACTGTCTGCAGTCCAGCATTCAGCGTAATGAATTGTCTGTGTATGTATGCCTGCCCTTGTGAGCGAAAGAAAAATTTCTGTCTTGGGTATCCTCGACAGACAATAGAGTCTGATTTGATTTGATTAATGTATAAAAGTTTAAACATATGTACACGGTGCTGCGGTCACACTGAGTGAGTTCGCAGCAGTGGCCAGACAGCCCCAATGAGCGTGGCCACAACAGTCCCCGCAAGTTTTTCTGAGGACAGTTTGCTCAGCAGCATGTTCATTTTATTGCACTTCAAGCTGACGTGGCCTTGTTGACGCTCGAGGGGCGTGGCGTGGTGACGGGGGTGGCATGACCACCGTACGTTGCGTAGCACCCTCCTCATCTCTCCCTCCTTCCTGTACACCTGGCACTTCACTGTCGTTTTCGTTAGGCAGTGGAGGCAGCATGGTGACTTCTGAATCTGGATCAGGGACTAGTCTGGGTGGCTGGTTTTTGTGTGGTTTTTACAAGACATCAACATTAATAAGAAAGCATTCCAAAATTATTCAATTGGCATTATATATGTGTACAGGGAACAAAGTTTTCCACGTCAGCCATAGAGTCAACAAGAGACAAGCGCGAGACAAGCATCTCTGGTTGTTAAACTTTTCTGTCGTTCACCGGGTTGACATCAAGCAGCGTAACCACTCAAGGACGAAACCCGACAGATGGCAGAACATGTGTGTGAAGACTATTAATGCAATAATAATAAAACTAGGGGCTGATAACCCTGGGCTAGGCAGATGACGAATCCGGCAGATAACCGCTAGTCCCACAGTCTGACCTCACACACACTACTAACGATCGGCACTTGATCGATACTTGCTGGTCAGGGACAAACTGAATGGAGAGAGAGAGAGAAAAAGAACACTCGTTATAGCAGACACGTAGATGTATTCGTTAGAGTCAATGTTACTGTTGGATATTCTGAATGAATACACATGAACAGGAGTCCACACATACGAACAGATTATCTCCCTTTTATATAAGTGTTTATTCCTTTCTTTCGCTCACTCACTCGCTCGGCCAGCCACCAGTCCAGAATCGTTAGTCTATCAGCACAAAACAAATGTATTTTTAGCAACGCGTCAGGAGTGATTCAAGTTCTCGTCTACTTTTGGTTTACAGTCAGCAACAGGAAAACTACGGAAACCGAAAGGAGGAATCGAAAGGCAACATGAAGCGTTTTCATTATGTTGATAGCGCACCATCTTAACTGTGTAACGAGCTCTAGATGACTACAATCAAATGACGATAAATCTGTTGAAGAAAATTGAGCAGAAAATCGATTTACGATCTACTTACTGTCTGCACTGTGAAGATTTATTGCTGACATTTACATTGAGGTTGCATGTGAGACTAAGTGATAGCTGCGTTGAAAACATATAATACGAGGTGTTGACTGGGTTGAAAACGCTACTTCTTCCTAGTATAACCATGGGGTATTCCAAGAAATAATGAACAAGGATAATAATTATTTTCCCAACGAGAGAAGAAGTCGTAAGGGCGGCCTATCATACAAGTTGCTAGCATCGAGATCGAAGAAGCTGAACAATGTGAGTAATTCTATGAGCATGCGTGTGTTGTGGTGTGTAGTTGTGTGTTGAGGTGGTAGGTAAACTTAATATTCATGTCTGGTACACTACGTGACGGCAACAGGTGTTGAGTATATGGTTGCCGTGTTTATATGAGTTGACATGTGAGTCTTGTAGTGTTGTGTCACTCGTGTCCCTGGATTATGGCGTCGTTTGGAACACAGTCTGTGTATGTGTGCTAGTGTGTGTGTACGCGCGCACCAAAACTGTGTACTTATATTGTGTGCCATGTATATAAACATTGTACTGTGTGTGCAAAATACATGTTTATTTGACTCGAAGCTAGTATGCTTGTATGAATGTGTGTGAACGTAAACATTGTGCATGAGTAAATACTGTGTCTAAAAGTGTGTAAGCGTTGTGTGTGTGTGTTGGTGTTTGCGTGTGCGTGTGTGATAGAAATGAAAACAGTTATCTCTTTCTCTGCCAAGAAACACAGTGAAGAATGTATGTAAACGTTACAATGTGCAACTGTATGTGTAATTAGTGTGATAGAGAGATAGAGCTGCGCAAGCGCACGTGTGTAACATTTTATTAATTAGACTAGACCCATTTCAACGGGAAGTAAGCAACAACAGCAATAGTAAGTATCCTGATTATAGACTATAGTGTCACTACGTTTGTAAAATACACCATTATTAGTATTATAATACATTAAAGCAACACCAGTTGACAATTGTAACTGGCTGCGATCCAGAGGGCATCCATCTATAAAAGTTTGAAAGTTAAAAGGGGAAAGGGATAAAACAGTAACTAATCAGTTGGCATTCAGAAACTGTGTTTCTAACACAAAGATGATAAGCAAAGATATGTACTGAGTCATTCAATATAACATAGCCATGTAGATAGTCAGGTTCAAACACTAAAACTTATCAGAATAGTACATCATGTAGCCAGCTTCCATTAACATTTCTATGTCACCATTTCTAGGTGCAATAGGCTTTAATCCACAACTTTTTCTTATTTCCAATACATGATAAACAAAAGAGACAAGGTGTAGTGTAATTAAAATTCTATTATCTGACATCAAGAATGAGAAATGGAAAAGGGAAGGATGCTTAAAGTATTTTTAGGAATAACATGTTGACAAAGATTCATATACTTAGCGCTCACAAGGAGAAAATGCTGTTCAGTTTCAGCTGTATCGGGGCAAAAGTTCTTTTATGATTAAGTAGCTGTTTCTGAATTAATTCCAGGAGAAAAAAGCTTCATCTAGTGTTCTATGCCCTCTCATAAACCCTGCTTGTTTTTAAACACTTTTTTTCCATTTTCCTCCACTCAATTTGTAATTCTTTTATTCAAAATAACTCTGTATATTTTGCTACAGAGACTTAGAGGGAAATATCTCGATAATTTTCTGATTTACTAGAATCCCATTTCTGTGTAAAGGTTGTATTATCGATTCAGTCCACTGATCAGAAAAAAGACTGAAGAAAGAGTAAAACAAAATAGAAATGACGGAACACGAAGAAAAACGAAAGTAGAATGAGCGATAGAGTGATGTCCCCTGGCATAGCTGGCTGGAAGGGGCGGAGCTTTGTTGTTTGTTTATCTTATCTGACGCCAACCTCGTGTGTCACGTGATTGTGTGTGTTTATGTCGGGCCTGCCATCGTGCGTGTGGCTACTGTTCCTTGTCGCCGTGCAGATCGGCGCAGTTCATGTCTGCTTGACCTTTGTTGATCAGTGAACTTTTGCGTGCGCTGGGGTTCATTCGTCGTGTCAGTGAGTCGCGTGTCGTCTGTTGGATGTGCTGTAAGAACGGTATATTTGCCATGGAGTGTATTTCCACTTGCCTGACATGTTTGATATTTGGCCTGCGGGCTCCGCACTGCGTTGGTGCTGCGTGTACCCTCTGACCTGTGACGTAGAGTACCGTCATTTTGTTCTGACATCAACTTATTTTCACGTCACACCACGTGTCAGCTGTGAAGCGCCTCCCCATGTCTCAGCACTTTAACTTTTCATAATAATAACAACAACAATAATAACAACAATAATAACAACAATAATAATAACAAGAATATTTTTCTTTAAACGAGAGCATGAAATATGACGTGGAGTTAAAGATCACGAAATACAGGCTAGCCACATGTATATTACTGTACAGTATTGAGTCAAAGTGTCCCATAGCAATATAAACATTTGTTATCAGCTTCGAGATAAAGGAAGATTTGATATTTGCTACAGACATCGATTCTAAACATCGTCGTCAAGGGAAACCTCGAGGTTAATAAGTTCAGACTTGCTGTACATGGGAGCACCGAGCGGTTGATCATGTTTAGTAATCAATGTAGTGTTTAAACTCTTGTTAGCAGTACTTCTCGGTTCACCACTTGCGGGACATTTTGACATGTTTAGGTCACAATAGTTTGAAAAGTCGATGACGTCTGATTATTGATTTTTGACCGACGACTTCTGTTTGACCTCTGAGCGGAAAATAATCGATGTGTTTGTAGTTGTCACCAACAGAACAGAAGGTGGAAATAACTAGCGGTGCGAACATTTAATGTAGGTGTTGCCTCTGTTCACATGCTGTTGCTAGGACACACACACACGAATGAATGCCCGCGCGCACACGCACAACCTAATCTTTATTGCAAGCATAAACAAATATCATGACACAGCCTTGCTAGAGTGGAAACAGTAAGAGGTACTTGCTTTCGATGAACAGCTGACGACTGTGATACAGAGTCCTGCCAGCATCTGATTAGGTCACTCAGTTTTGTAAACACCTTTTACCTTGGGTCAAGGTCCAATCAGTTTGACAACGCGTGCTTTAGAGTGAGAAGCATAAATGTTTCTTCTAATAATAAGGCTCAAGTTATTTATTTGATTATTAATTAAGATATTTTCCATCGTCAGGGCTGAAGACTTGTGTTTTCGGTTTGATGACGAAACTGACAACCAGCCCGATGAAAGTGGAGGACGAGGAGGAGGACGTGGTGGAAGAAGAAGAGGAGGAAGGCGGGGTCCAGCAGCGGGAGGCAGAGACAGGAGGAGGGGGAGTGAGATGTTTGATGATCGGTCTACAAACAGAGCAGAGCAAGGGGAGGGAGGAGCTCTACGGAGATACACGTCAGCGGAAAGTCTGAACAGGTTAATTTCTGTCATTCTCTGTACCGTTTGTTAGGTAATTTCATGTTTAACTGCAATATTTATTAATGGTCTAGTTTTGGCTAGGTCTTATTTCAATTACTCTACCTTTTCGTTCGTTATTTTTTTTATCTTTAATCTGTTATCGCCATTGACATCTCCATGCATCACACACGTTACACCTTTCCTAGCTCATTGTGTTGGAGATGGGTGTCGTGATTCTGTGGTGGTGTTACGGTTCTAGAATAATTTACATCGAATCGAGTATAAACCCTGAAGATTATTTAAAGTACACGTGAAAAACGTCTATTCGCAGAGGTCAGAGAGGTCACAGAGAGAGGCCTTGGAGAGAAAGAGACGGCAGTGCAGGCAGACGAGGAAGAGATGGCGGCTATGAAGAAAGAGGTTACAACAGAAGACCTAGAGATGGCTATGGGGAAGGAGAAAGAGAAAGATTTGAAAACCAAGCGGAGGGCCGAGGAGGAAGAGGCGGTGGGAGAGGAAGAGGAAGAGGAAGGTTCAACGTGAGATACTTTTCTGACCTCACAGACCCTGCTGACGTCACCCTTAAACTGACTGGCAAGCTTCCAGAGTTTGAAGAATTCGTAAAGTCTGACACCATATCTACAGACGACGCCTCAGAACTTCTTAAAATATTTGGGAAAGTTCTCGACTGCGATATGCAGAGGACAAGCGTCCTCAAAATCCTCCACGTCGTCTGCAACTCGCGATTCCTGGACACTCACTTAGCCAACATGCTGCTCAAGCTAGAGGCGTCGCATGCAGATGGTCTGTTCTTCGAAAATAGGTTGGAAAAAGTACAGCAGACCGTGGAAATGATGTGCAAGCTGATATCACACATCTGTACCAGGTTTCCGACATTTGCATCAAAGGGTTGTCTACTGCTCATGTCTCTAACCTGTCAGGCAGGCGTCATGGCAGTCGTGAGAAAGAAACAGGGTCTGGAGGAGGAGGTGAGAGAGCTGATGGCTGTATGTCAGAAAATTATGACAATGGCACAGGACCCCACTGAGAAGAAACAGAATGTTAGGAAGGCTTTAGGCCCTAATGAAGACGACGAAACTCCACCGGAGGACTTTACTGAACTGTCTATTTTCCCAACAGGCCAGGACATGGAATGGAACGAGAAGCCATTTCTAAGGTAAGTTCCGTCTTTTGCTTCAGGCACGCACACAGAGATACCACAAATACATAAATTATCCTTATAAATGTGACCAGAAGACGTAAGTTATTTGTTTACATTCTGAAAGTAAAAATCTCTTAATTAGTAAAGTTCAGTCTTAGAATTCCCCAGCGGAATCATTCTTTGAATCATTTGATTGATTACCGAATATTGTGTAAGATAACTGTATAGGTGAACAAAGCTGTCAAAATTGTACTGACTTGTCAGGGCTAACAAGACAGAAGGAGGGTACAAAGATGTTAATCACTACCTGGACGTTCAGTTTCGTCTCCTTCGTGAGGACTACATACGACCCTTGCGTAAAGGCATACGAGAGTACAAAATAATGAAGGAAAAAGGGGAAAATATCAAAAAGAATTCAGATCTCAGGTAAGTAATCAGATATGTAAGACCTGTATATATATATATAATCTATTGTGATTCTATAGCGACTTCAACAGAAAAACTATAAAGTATTTAATAATGGCGAGTTAAAATGATAAAGAAAGAGATACAAGGCTATAAATTCGTATGAAGAGAAAAGGTGACAATGAAGTGTAGCTACTAACATTGTTATGAGTTAATCTTGTGAATTGAGATAATATAATTGAATATAATCCTGTTATATTGCAGGCACGATGGCGGAAAAGTTTCTTTCAGTGCGATGTTTCCGCTAGTCTATAGTTAATGCGTGGATGTTTATACTCCTTGTGCAGGTTGTACCACAATGTTAAGGTTATTGGTCTGGCATGCAAGGATAGCCTGGAACATCGTATTCAGTTTGACAACACACATCTGAAGAACATCCGATGGGAGTCTTCCAAAAGACTCTTGTATGGCTCGCTCGTCTGCCTGAGTAGGGACGACTTCCAGAACACGTTCTTTGCAGTAGTGACCAACAGGGATAAGAAAGACATCGAACAGGGCATCCTTCAAGGTCCGATTTATGAACAGCATTCACGAGATTCTCAACACTTCGGGCGACACCTTCATCATGGCAGAAACTACAGCCTACTTCGAGGCATACAGACACGTGCTGGAGGGTCTCCAGGAGATGAAGACAAACGTTCCTCTCGCTCGCTACATCGTTGAGTGCAAAACTGACATCAAGCCTCCCCAGTATGCACGTGGCTACGGTACCACCTTGAATATCAGGTATCTCCTGAAAGACGAATGCCAACAGAATACGCAGGTGTCAGCACTGCTCCCAACTCGTTGGCCACCCGTTGAAAACACACCTTTTAACCAGTCACAGGTATCAGCTTATTCTAAAAAAAGGTTCATTACTAGTTCTTATGAGTTCTTGTACACACAGCCTGCGTCTATGAAACTGTGAAGGTTAGAGACTGTAAATATAAAACTTGTTTCCTTTGTGCACAATCACATGGAAGTTTCGTAAAACGTGAAATGCGTTGGTCCTATGACAAACTCTATTCCAAAAGCACAATTCAGCTAGAATTATAGATAAATACTGGTGGATTTATTGTTATTGTTGATGTTAGATATTGGTTAGATAATGCTAAAGACGAAAGGAAAGTAATGATTGTGAAGAGAACGTTTTATTTGTTGTAACAAATTTCTAAAGGAACAAAGCTTGTCATTTATATTTCCTTTTCGAATTGCCGAACTATCGGAACACTTGTGGATGCACTTAGAAGAAGTAATGCGACAAGTTTTGTTAAAAATCACATTGAACTCACAAAGTAACAAAAATTTATTTACAGTACGATGCCGTGAAGACGGCCTTAACAAAGGAGATCGCCATCATCCAAGGACCTCCTGGAACAGGCAAGACGTATGTCGGACTGAAAGTGGCCAAAGTACTTCTAGATAACAGAGAGGTTTGGACATCAAAGACCGATGCAAAGCCAATGCTTGTAGTTTGCTACACTAACCATGCCTTGGATCAGTTTTTAGAAGGAATACTGGAATTCTGCCCAGACGGCATTGTTCGAATCGGAAACCGCTGCAAAACTGAGCAACTGGATCGTTTCAACTTAAAACAGATTAGAGCACAGATAAGAAAAGAGAAGAGAGTCAAACTGGACATTCGAAACAGCATCAATGACTGTTTCAAGGGGCTGTGTAATTTGAGAGAAAGAGTGGAGCGCGTGTCGGCAAGGTTGGAAGCCACAACCAAGGGCATTCTTGGAGAAAATGCACTGAAGGAAGCAATACCCAGCTATCATTACATATCACTGGTCAGGAATAGGCAAACTGGGTTAACCGGTGCACCCAGTCGGTGATGATAAACTGGCTAACACAAGGGATGCTTGGGGAATCTGATGATGAAGGAGGAGTCAAGAATACCTACAAGGACCTGGAGCAGGAAGTGACGCAACAAATTCTAGAAGGCACAGAAATGCAGAATGAACGCGAATATCGATGCAAGTCAAATTCCTTTCCTTCATCCAAAAATGAAGGCCCAGCTGTACAGGTAGGTTTATTATACTATCCCCAGGGTAGTCTTTATTAAGTTTTTTTTATCTTGTCCTAGTGGTGATGCTGTTTAAGCTCAGTGTTTGACATGATTATGTGGCAAGTTAATACTTGGTCAGCTTGGCGCAAGATGAAACAAAAATAACAAACAAAAATGAGAGATCATTGTCTTACGAAGAACAATCTTTTGCTAAGTTTCAAAACTGATCATGCTTCTTAAAAAAGCAATAAAATCGACTTCGTTTTTCTGTAGATTCTGGGTGGACAAGGTGCAGGACAGACTGAAATCAAAACCTGTCAGGTACAGTTGACCCCCAAACGAAGCAGCAACTGTTAGCGTTGGCGCAGTAAATGTACTCAGGAAATATTACCCGATAATTTGCTGAAACAAGTCATCAACAGTAATGTCTTCAGAGTAATTGCTGAAACATCCACACAGTCACCCTGGTACCGCAAAGACTACTGTGTGAAAACCTGGTTGGGACTCTCTCCAGATACGATGTCGCTACAGGTAAAAAAAAAAAACTAAACTAAATTCACTAATATTGAATAATCGCCCTTCTGAAGCTTATTTAAACCATGTAAGTATGACTGACACACACACCCAAACATACTAACGCACTAGATAGACAAACATCTCTGTATGTTAGTTATCTCCAAGATAGTGTAACCTGAAGCTGTTTGTAGGAGTTCTCCATGTATGAGTAAAGGAAGATTATTTCCCGGGTTATACAA
Organism: Pomacea canaliculata; assembly: GCF_003073045.1. Lineage (NCBI taxonomy): Eukaryota > Metazoa > Mollusca > Gastropoda > Architaenioglossa > Ampullariidae > Pomacea > Pomacea canaliculata. The sequence goes on along the minus strand of NC_037601.1, from coordinate 20,703,145 downwards.
TTCGATGATAGACTGAACCTCTGAAAGGATGACAATATTTCACATGTAGCGCATACGAAATAAGTGCTCGTTAAGCTAGAGTGCACATCTCTATTGACCATCAACGGATTCTGATGTCGGGTATCAGGAAAAGGCAAAAACGAGTAAGAGGACAGTTTTGTAATCTCATATTTTTAGAACCTTCTGGACCAGTTGCTGGAGGAAGATGAAGGCGATGAGGCAGAGGAGAAGCTGAACGTCGACGAAGAAGCTGAGTATCTGCAGAAGGAGCGACAGCTAGATGACGCTGACGACGATGATCTGTTCGACTTCGTGAAGCGTCACAAGTACAGTGTCAAGGATGCCATCTCCGACCTTGGCATTGTCACGACGGTAGGAAAGGGCAGGTGAGTTACTGGAAATGTGTACACAAATATATATATATACACACACACAAAAACGTTTTAAATAAAAACATACAAACGAAAAGTAATCACACACATAGCAAAGACGAACTGAAAAGTGAACAGATATTATAACAGCGACGACACATTCTCTTTTAGCACTGCAAGCAACAATTATTTAAACTCCTCTGCATTCAGAATATAGTAATAAATTGCACAGATGGACACATGATAGTTAAAAACCAGAACAATGTCTCAGTTAATATTCAAGATTTCCTTTTTGTAGGAAGACAAACATTTTTATTTATAATCATTGCCTCAATATTTCAGTGACAAAGACACGAATGGGTGGGAAATGCCAAAGGCACAGAGAAAACAACAGGAGAGAAGACTCCAACATCTCCTCAAGACATCACAGGCCATGTCCGAGAGAGAAGCTTCAGCCATCACTGATGTCTGGAGTCATCGACTTCAGGTGAAAGACAGAGTGAGGCTGTACCTGTTCTGGCTCGACAGATACCAAACCTCATTAAAAGATTCTATAAAAGACGAGGCCGACACTTACGAGGAAGAATCGAAACGACTGCAGGAGCTGAAGTTCGCCGAAGATCGCGACATCCTGCGCAGTAAGGCTGTCATCGGGATGACAACCACGGGAGCTGCTCGCTACCGCTCGGTACTGAAAGACATCGGCTGTCCCATCGTGCTGCTAGAGGAGGCTGCTGAGGTTAGTAAATACACAACATGACTGCTTGAGTTTAGGCTATCATCACCTTTGCAGCATGCAAGGTCGGCGTGGAACTGATACTGATGTTTAACGCCGGAACCGACTGACGAAAGACATGAAATCATCCAAAGGTCGTATTCATGACAACAAAATTGTGTAAAATTGAAAAAAAAAAACCCGTTTAGTCTCTATACTTAAATGGACTCTCTACCCTCCACTGCTCTTGCTTTATGTTATGTCTTTTCTACTGCATCATAACTTTGGTTGTACTGAGCAATGTCACAAAGTTTTGGACTCCGCTTTGTAGCTACGATCACAAGATGTTTGTTCTTAATTTACCAAGGACAGCGACTTATCATCGCTACATGAATACGGCCTCTGGCTATTTGGAACCATTTTAGTTCACTACCTAAGGGACGACTAAAAAATTATATAAAAGTGTGGAAAATATAGAATCATGGTCTTGCGCATGCGTATACAGGTGCTGGAGGCGCACGTGGTGACGACACTGAGCGAGTCGTGTCAGCACCTCATCCTCATCGGCGACCATCAGCAGCTGCGGCCGTCGCCCACAGTGTTTGAGCTGAGCAAGTTCTACAACCTGGACATCTCGCTCTTCGAGCGCCTGATCAAGAACCAGCTGCACCACAGCACCTGACCCTGCAGCACCGCATGAAACCTGCAATCGCAAACTTCCTGCGCCACGTGTACCCGGATTTGACAGACCACGAGACTACAAAGAACAGGAAACCCGTAAGAGGAGTAAAGCAAGACGTGTTTCTTCTGCACCACGAGGTAAGGGAATCACACATGCATGCACACGGGAATGCGCGAACAAGCTGCACACACACACACACACTTGAATTTGTCAGATATGTTGCTGAAGGAAGGCGCCGTTCATATGCCCGTGAACACGCTCACTGTCTCCATCACATTAGCCGTTAAGGTAAACATATCATTTGTGAGACGGTATTTTTCTGCTTTTGATCTGGGCTTCTTCAGTCAAAACTGTTGAAGGAATATGACAAAGCTAAGTGGTTTTATCAAAAATTTAAAAACCGTCTAGCAAGTTACATGCCTACCTTAATTTCATTTTTACAGTTTGAATGACTAACCGCAAATGAAAGTTAACGAAGTGTTGTCTTAACGAATCTGAGGTAATGTCTTTTGTATTTATTTGGGAGAGTTCTGTCCCTTGGCCTAGCATGCTGAGGGATCGGCTCTTCTTGTTGTTGTTTATGTTTTGTGCTCGTGCTTCGATTTGGATAAAAATGTTGGACCTTCATGCTTCTAGTACTTTTTTTCCCTTTTGTTGTTTGCAACAGGACGGTATATATATATATTTGTTTTGATGTGCAAACTGTTCGGATCTATAGGCTGGAGTCTATTCCGCCTGCTTCATGTTTCACTCGCTTCTACAGCTCCTTGAGTTGCATTGAATAAACTAAGGTGATGACCACCCTCTTGCAGTTTCATGTGATAACATTTCTCAATATTCTCAAGATTACTCAATTTTGTCCCAGTATTCTCCTGATGACACTGATGCTCTGGAGTCGTTACCCTTACATCTACAGTTATCGCCCTTTACTGTCAGCACGCAGCGAGTCCTCGTGTTGTTCTTTCCTTCTACATCTTTGTTACTAGTTTGTGATCTTGTTCTACATCTTTGTTACTATTTGGTGATTTTTTATGCATAAAAAAAAGCAATATTTAAAATATAACAACAAAAAACAAACATACACACATAGATTAATAGTCATTTTCGGAATACACCCATCTGCCCAGAGAAGCCAGTATTGTAAAATTTTACACAGCAGAAACAAAGTACGTAGGTTTTTTTCCCATCTCACACTAATTAAGCAATCACCATAGAAGGCACCTTGGATCATGTGTCATAGGCTGACAGCACAACAATATTAATGTATATAATATCAAGACATTGGTAGTTTAAGGTAATCATGAAGTCATATATATATAGTCAGTATTTAGTCTAGTTAACAATTGTTTATATGGTAGTCAGTTCTCAGCAAACTTTTCTTCAGTTATTTCTAAACAGGCATTAAATTTTTCATTTGTATATCTGTGCTTCAATATTTTAATTGATAAAGGGTTCTAACTGGGGATGACTTTTTTAAATCTACAAGAATATATGTATGCTTTTGCGAGCAGTAAACCTAAATCAATTACAATAAATTATTATTGTTATTATTATTATTATTATTATTATTATTATTATTAACCTTTCTCATAACAATAGACCTTTATTACACCCTTCCTTTTCTAATATCATGTTACTCTTGTTAGTTATTCTTGTTATTTGGTTCCTCTTTGTGTTTTCTGTATTTGATTTTATTCGTTTACTATATTGTTTATTCTTTTATAGCATAAAATGTTATTTGTTTTCTTGTCCCTAGGATGTTGTCACTGTTTCATTCTTGTTCTTAAGCATTACGAGCATGCTCCTTAAGAGTGTGAGCATGCACTTAACAAATTTTCCATTTATTTATCATTATTTTTTTTTGTTGAACACGTGACAGAAGACTTTGTACCTTTTTCCTGCTCTCATGATCAAATTATTTGTTTGTAGTTTGGCGAGACGAGAACGAACGAGACGAGCAGCAAGATGAATGATCACGAGGCTGACTTCTGTCTGTGTCTTTGCCGCTACCTGCTACAACAGGGCTACACAACTAGTCAGATCACCATCCTCACAGGCTACTCCGGCCAGGTCTTTGCCTTGAAATCTCGAATGAAAAAAGAGGCAGAATTCTACAAAGGCAGTAGGAGAAGATCAGTTTTTCAAGTTTTGAAAAACAAATCTTTATTCACATTTTTTAATTTTATTAGGCTTTTCGGCACAGTTAAAAGGATTAGCATACAACATATTAAAGGGAATATATTAAAAAATAGAGCAAAAAAGTTAGCAGCAAGTTTACACAGTATTAATCCATTTTTGTTGACACAAGTATTATTAGTTGAAAGTTATTAGGTCTATAGTAATACTTTTTTGGCATATAGGTTTCTTATATCTGTCAGACATATAATAAACACGCTTACCTCTACAAGACATTCATACACAAAGTAAATCACAGACACATGCTATGCATGCTCAGGGTCAGTACAGGGTCACAATGAGGTCGACCTTCTGAAAAGATGTGTCTTAAGTGTCTAAAAAGGCGAGTCATAAACTGACGACCCTTTTGTTGTATAGAAGAATACACTCAATCACATAGGAAATGTTTCTGGTGGTGTTGTGACATTAGGTTCAATATTTTAATTCAATCCTGCTAACCCAACCCTGTCTAGACAGAGTGCGTGTGACAGCCGTCGACAACTACCAGGGAGAAGAGAACGACATCATCATCCTCTCTCTCGTTCGAAGCAACGAAGAAGGTAACGTAGGGTTCCTAGGGACAGACAACCGCGTGTGTGTGGCGCTGTCCAGAGCCAGGGATGGGTTATACGCCATTGGCAACTTCAAGTAGGTCACTAACACTAAATAACACGAAAATATTATTTTTATTATGCTTCTCATTTAATAAAAATATTTTGAAGACTTTTATTTAGGTAAATTTACAGAAACAAATAAATGGTGGAGTGACCTTTTTTCTGATGCGGTAAGAGCAAATATTTCCAACATGTGGTTGACACTTTCATGTTTGTTTTTGAGATATGAGATACAAACATTACTATTAACAAAAAAATGGTAAAACCTGTACTAGTTATCAAAATATAGTTACCCTTCTGAAAACGTTGTTTTCTACTAGTGAAGTTTAGTAAGTAAGATTTTAAACTCACTCCTTGTCGAGCAGATTTCTTGTGCTTCACAATGTTTTTGTGTCCTTCAGGATACTGACAGAGAAAAGTGAACTCTGGAAGAACATTGTAAAGACCGCAAAAAGTAACCAACAGCTTGGGACAGCTTAGTTCTTCGATGCGAAAACCATACGGGCGATGAAACACAAAGTTCTAAAAAAGATGTGAGGAACTATTATAATTGCTCTTTTCTCTCTCCTTCTTACTATCAGTTCACGGATGATCCTAATACTAAAAGATAAGTAGTATTTTTAACTAGTCATACTTAACGGCTTTTATTATAGCTGCTGAAGAAAGGAATTAAATGTGCTTTAACCACTATTCTCAGCTTCTTTCATTTGGGAGGAGATCGAGTAAACCCTCTCAATGCCGTTGGTAGCAGGGCAATGCAGAAGTGTCACGCTTCCTAAGTACCCCAAAGTCCCATTGCATAAGCAGACGTCTTGGCAAAAATATTTTTTCGTAGCTCAACTTCACACAAAACTTTGCCAGACATGTTCATATATTCAGTGATAAAAGCTCGGGTTAGTTTAGTGTTAAACCTTGCACAAAAAAAAAAAAAAAGCGAAGCTAAGCAGAACTCAGCAATGTAAGCTGTATCTACACTTATGATGATTCTCCTTGATGATTCCAAATCGTCTGCTAGTATTAGAGTGTGTCTTTCGTCTTATTGCTATGTCACTGTCTCACCTGTGTAGGATTTCCAACATGTGCCGGAGGGTGGATGCAACAGGCCGTGCACTTTCAGACTGAACTGCGGTCACGTGTGTGAGAGGCTGTGTCATGGTTACGATGCGGATCATAAGAATTACCAGTGAGTAGGACACCGTAATGAGCATGCAAAAAAGCAGAGAAACAGATAATATCTGATTAATAAACTTTACAGATCTCAATAATATATAATAGAATTTTAGAGTTGCTGATGGCAGATATTGAAAATACAATAGATTGGGAATCTACTTGTGGGTTTTAAAATTCGTTAAGTCGCACAATTTTACTTTGCGAAATGATATGTGTGGCCTGTACTCACATTACAGACTGTTACGGCTTCTCTTGCAGGTGCATGAAGAAATGTGGACGCCCTGTGTGTACAGAAGGACACCTCTGCCTCAAGAAGTGCTACGAACCGTGTGGAAAATGTACCCAGCGGGTGGAGAAGGTGATCCCCATGTGTGGACACAAGGCCATGATAGAATGTCACAGAGACCCTCATATACTGCTCTGCACAAGTCGCTGCGAAGGAAATCTTGAGAAGTGTGGCCACCAGTGCTCAGGGAAATGTGGACAGTGTCGAGAGAGAAAGAAGTCACGTTGGCCAGTGCACAGAAGAGGTGATATTTAGTCTCCTAAACACAAACATGAATAATTTCTTACTTAAGGTCAAATGAATGCAAAGTTAATTAACTTTTGCAGATTGAATCTCTGATGACTTTCACCGCAACAAGATATAAAGTGAAGTTTGAAAAAGTCTCCTTTTTACAATTTACTGACGTTGGTTACTCTTGTTGTATACACAGGTGGAGCGTGTGTGGCCATGTGGGCATCTCATAAAAGCCCCTTGTTACGCAACACCGGCTACAAGACCTTGTCATCAACCATGTGGAGTCACGCTGGACTGCGGTCACGTGTGCAAGGGTTCATGCGGAGAGTGCTTGGGTGGTCGCGTGCACAGGGGTTGCGGAGAAGTTTCCAAAACTTCTGCCGGGATGTGATCACGTGAGTCGTCTGCCATGCGGAAGCAAATGGATGCCGTGCAAAGAGCCTAAATGCCTGGACATCATGCAAGCACAGCAGATGCAGTCTTGTCTGCGGCGAGCCGTGCAAACCCTGCGAAGAACAATGTCCGTGGAAATGCGAACACAAGAAATGTCAGTCCTTATGTCACAGTCCTTGTCCACCTTGCGATTTCAAGTGTCGCCAAAACTCAAATGCGGTCATCTGTGCTCTGGTTTTTGTGGAGAGACATGCCTTTGCTTTAAATGCGAGGAAAAGAGTTTTGTTGCCCTGGAAATTCAGGGACTGCTGTCCAAAGAGGAATGCGCAAAGGTTGATGACGATACGTTACTGGTCAAGCTTCCTGACTGCAAGCACATATTTCGAGCCGATATTTTGGATGCTTATGTTGAGAGAAAGCCGTTATTGCCTGGCAAGTTCCTCCTATGTCCAGCCTGTAACACGTCCCTAAAGGACTGGCACTGCTGGCGGTATCACGGGAAACTTAGAACCCGTCGACTGGAACACGAGAGAAAGAAGGCTGCACTAAAGACATCAACCTTGGTGTCATCACAACGTCAGCACAAAATCTTCAAGTCGATGGACATGCTGAGAGGCACTGAGAAGGACCCACGAAGCTTTGCCTATAGCGCGTCACGAAAAAGTCTGGAAAGTAGAATCCTCAATGTCAACCAGTGCTTTGCTTTAACCAATCAGATCAAGCTTGCCAAAATGATCGAGATGATCGACCAGCTTTTCCTCAAGTCACGCATTGTTCGAATTTCAGAAAGGTTTTGTAAATATTACTATATTTTTCAATAAAGAAGGGGTAGGATCAAACATATTTGATGTTGATAGTTAAAGAATGGTTTGATTTTTAGAATGGTTATCGATTTTCAGCTGTCATTTAATAAAGAAAACATTTATATTTCACGTGTTCACACCAGATTTAATTATATGACCAAAATAAACAGTGTAAATGCTATTGTTAGTCTGTTTGATTCATAAACCATTTTCATCGTCGATAATTAACACATGCATATTACAACTGATTCAACAAAATATATGTAACTTTCTCGGCTTGCTTATTCCTTAGGGACATAATCAGCGATCTTCAGGATGATGTCGAGGCCTTGAAGAAGAGTTGTGCTGCCCCCAGTGGACAACATGAGTGAGCAGCGTCGACAGGAAATGACGTCAGAAGCCCGGCGACTCGCTTACATGGTGCTTCTTGCTTGCCTTAAGGGAATGACTTCCCATTACCTTTATGATCATAGAGACACAATGTCCTCTCTTCAGCGGCAAGCCGAGCAGCTTTTGCAAACCCTAAAGAGCAAGAAGAAAGGATTTATTCCAATGGCAGAATGTGAACACGTCATTGAAGAAGGCAGAGAACAAAATAGTACTTATAAACTTGAACAGAATGTGTCGACTTGTCCGTCCTTGGTGCATCCCCTGAAGTGGTATGTTAACGCACTCACTACTAACGTTACTTGCGTTGCATTAAGTCAAAGAATAATTATTAAATATGCTTATATATATATATATATGCCATATTATGTAGCCATTGTATTGCTTCAGTTAGTTCTGCTAGTTATTAACTGTTTTATTAATGACTATATGTCTACTTATGTTGAAGATCTTATGCATAAATTATTGTCAGGGAATAACTTTTGAAGATTAGTGATACATGTGTTTATCAAAATTCACAACAACTAAGTCTGACCGATAAGTGATTTCTGATTGGTAGTCTTGGTTTATTTTTGGACCATAAAATGCTAAAATAGAAAATTTATTTATACTATGATTTAAAAGTTAAAATCATAGTTTTCAAATGATAATAACATGATAACGCGTTTTGTTGCTGGTTTCATTGCTCATTGTAGTTTTTGTCTCCTTGTCAATAAACAGGATCTGTGCGACATCAGGGAAGTGGGTCAGCAGTCGCTGTCCTCGCGTCCTCTCATTGAATTTGAATGATTTTGTCATTTGAAACATCCCTCCAGTCTGTTGTGGCTGTGGTGAAGCGTGAGAGAATTCTTGCACTTTTCGTCCATTACTGATTGGTTTTTAGAAATAATAATTTAATCATAAACTTACATTTTGAAGATTTACTAATGATCTTAGTATAAGCGATTTGATGAAGTCTTTTTTTCCTCATACTAATATTTCTAAACCCTCGATGGCAAATGAATAATGAAATAACAGAATGAAAATTAATAAAATAAAATGAAGTTTAATAAAATAGAAAAACAAAACAAAGTGAAGTCAAACAGGAACATAAAGCATTAAAAGTAATAGTATGCAATGCGTCTCATGGATCACAAAATGTAATAGTACTGGCCATTAAATTGTTTGCACTAAAGGCTATATGTGATTAGGCATCAAAGACATTGGATCTGGGCCATGTGAGTTTAAGAATAAAACAAATTTAAAAAAGCATATAACATGAATTGTGGTAGAAATCCAGTCCGTTTGACTGTGGTGAAGTCTGAGAAAATTATTGCTCTTTTTGTCAATGACTCATTTGTTTAATTATTCAATCTTTCAATCATAAATTTACATCTGATACTTTGTAGTTTTACTAGCGGTCTTTGTATAATCCATGTAAGTCCATTTCTAATTCTGATAATTTTAAGCCCCCGTGGCAAAAGAAATAACCCATTAAATTATTTTAAAAATAACATTAATGAAAAATAAACTGAAATAAAGCACACAAAAAAATCAAGCATAAAAGTACTGAAAGTGGGAGCATGCAGTGTGTCTCACGAAATTTACGGAGAACAGCTCTAAAGCAATATTATCACAATACGATTAAATTGTTTGCACTGGAGGCTCTATATATATATATATGACGTATAATCTTTTAATTAGCAGTCATAACACCTCAGTTCACAAATACACTGGATATGAGCTATGTGAGTCCTAAAATAAAGCATGTAGAAAGAAACTGTGTGCTTAACATATAAGAACATAGAAACTAAACCAATTGTATAATAGTACTTTAATTAGTGGATTATAAAAATTCTGGAAAATATATTTATTGTGATGTTTGTGGACCTGTCTATTATTATTGTTAACAAGTTGGATTTTATGTTATAAAGGTAAATTTGTATTTTATCACGTGTTTTAATTTTAATTTTGTGATGGTTTGTCTAATTAAATACATTCGTTAGATAACTATTCACTAAATTTACCTAATTATGTCCCCTGCAAGTAATGAAAAGCTCTCCTTTCCTCCTCTTCTCGTCATTTATTATTCGTTTGTGAAGATGAATTTCAAGTAGCTTCAAGTTCTTTTCTACCTTTGCATTCCAGGTGACATCGTATAATATGATAGACAAGAAAAACATGATTGTACTATTTTTAAATGGCTTCCTTCAATTTTTTTTCAACATGGTAGCTACACATGAAGCGCGTTTTTATTCTAGATGACATTGTATGTAATAAACAAGAAAAAATGATTGTACTCTTTCATCCAACTATAACATGACCGATACAGAAAATGGGTAAAAATATGTGAAATCCTTGTGTGGTAGACGCTTTTATTAAAAAAAGCATATCTTGACTCCTCCACTCCCTTTCTTTTTCTGTCACACAATATCTTTAATCGGTTTTTATGTGTAGTGTTTGTTTTTGTATTTAAAAATTTTTTTGAATATTTTTTCCTTGATTAAGTTGTTGTGAGGTTTTCAGATCGACAGGTAGTGGTTGGACTAGTAAACAGCTGTGATACAAAATGAAAAATCATTTTAAATTTACATCTTTTTCCGCTTCCAATTTCAAATAAAGGAGTGGAGCAGATGATTTTAACCTATTAATCAAAGAATTATTCATGGTCTGGTAAATTCATTTAACAGGTAAATCAACATGAGTAAGAATAGACTAATTGTTTTTTACTTCTCTATAATAAATCTTTATCATCTTCAGTGCTTCGTAAAAAGTTTTAATTTGTTAAGAGTGTGTGTGGGTTCCAGATGTTTCTTAATGATCTTTCCTGAAGTTCTATTAGATACACATCAGACGAGTAGAGCAAGATATTATGAACACTCTGTAGGAATTGTATAGAAGTGGAAGTGGGATAGTCAACGCGAGTTTCACGGATGATGTTTTTCAAAAAACGCTGAATAGTGCAGGATGTAGGGAGCATTCATCACGTACGCCTGCTGTCGTGTAAAAGTAAGCTAATATTATTTCCTTACTACGAATATCAATTCGTCTTCTTAGCCACATGTAACATAGCTCAAAGTTTTGAAATAAGACAGAAAAATTAATGAATAGAAAATCAGGAGTTTTACAAAGTTTCCCTTGGCTGGTAAGCAACTATTTCAGATACTGTGACTCCTGAACTTGTCTTTCTCACCTCAAGCTCGCTCTCCCATCATGTCAGGAACCCTCACTGCTTCCCTTACTCAAACTCGGGAATGTTAATTCCCTTGAGTACTGTTGTTTTCCATTCCGTCATTACACACACACACACGTATACACTCACACGCACCTGTAACTGGACTCATGAGTGTAAACGATAACAAAGTTTGCCTACGTCAGGGACACAGCCAGACAGTTGTTCTTCTGTATCCTGAGAGTCGAGCACGAGCCACACGTTAAATAGTCCAAAGTTCCGAAAAATATATAAATGAACAGAAAATAGGGAGTTTAAAAAGGATGCCTTCGCTAAGGAAGAGACTACTTCAGATTTACTGACTCATGAACGCCTTTCTTTCACACACCGCAGGCTCGCTCTACCATTGTTTCAGGAACCTTAATCTGCTTCTCTCCCTCACACAATCGGGAGAGTGAACTCCCTTCACTACTGTGGCTGGCTTCAGCCTCAACGCTTTCCATTCTGTCTTTACACACACAACACATTGCATTCCTGACGACAACAACAACAACACAACAACCGTGCTTTTAAGAAAGCATATGTGTACAGGGAACAAAGTTTGCCACGTCAGCCAAGGAGTCAAGCACGAGACAAGCATCTCTTGTTATTAAACTGTTCTGTCACCAGTTGACATCAGACAGCGTAGGGACTCAACGAAGAAACCCGAAACAAAGATGGCAGAAAATAAGCCTGATACTGTTAAACAATGCGATAATAATAATAAGTCTGACACCTGGAAGACGAATCGCAAATAACCGCTAATCCCACCAAGAGTGTAGACGTAGAGCCCAACACAGTCTGACTTCATACACACTAGTAACGCTTGGCACTTGATCGAAACTTGCTGGTCAGGGACAAACTGAATGGAGGGGGAGAGACAAAGAACACTCCATCGTTATAGCAGATCAGTCAATGTCTGTCTCCTTCGCTTCGTCAGAGCTAATGCGACTGTTGGATATTCTCTCGTATCTAAGAATGCAAGCACGCACACGCATACAGTATCTCCATTTTATGTGTTTGATTCCTTTCTCTTGCTCCATCGATCAGCCACCAGTCTTGACTGGTTCCAGACTATCCACACAACACGAATTTATTTTTAGCAACGCGTCATGAGTGATTCAAGCTTCTCTTCTACTTTCGGTTTTGGGAGCTGTGGGAAAGAATGGAAACCAAAAGTAGTAAACGAAAATCACTATGAAGCGTTTTCATTATGTTGATAGCGCACCATCTCAACTGTGTAACGAGCTCTAGATGACTACAATCAAATGACGATAAATATGTTGAAGAAGATCGGGCAGAAAGTCAATTTACAAAGCACTTCCTGTCTGGATTGTGGAAAAAATACTAACGTTCATGTTACATATAATACGAGGTGTTGACTGGGTTGAAAACGCTCCATCTTCTTAGTATAACCATGGGGTATTCCAAGATAGAATGAACAAGGATAATAATTATTTTCCCAACGAGAGAAGAAGTCCTGTGAGCACCTAACATACGAGTTGCTGGCATCGAGGTGGAAGAACCTGAACAATGTGAGTAATTCTATGATCATGCGTGTGTTGTGTTGTGCAGTTGTGTGTTGAGGTGGTAGGCAAACTCAATATTCGGGTCTGATACACTGCATGATAGCAACAGGCGTTGAGTATATGGTTTCCGTATTTATATGAGTTTACATGTCAGTCTTGTAGTGTTGTGTCACTCGTGTCCCTGTGTCACTGTACATTTAGAGTAAAAAGCGTTGTGTTGTGGTTGTGTTCGCTTTAATATTGTAGTGTGTGTGTGTTTGCTTGCTGGTGCGTGATTAAATCGAAGACCACCATCTCTTTCTCTGCCAAGAAACATAGTGAACAATGTAAACATTATGTGTTGTGCAACTGTGTGTGGTGTGTTGTGCGAGAAAGAGAGGGACATCAGAGCGCGCGTCCGTGTGTAACAAACTCATTTCTTTCGAGAAGACAAAAATAATAGAAATGATATATGGTACCTGAAGCAAAGCGAAAGTAGCGAGGCAGTTTGTAAGGAAGTACGTGGAATCTCTTCCCTCTGGCCTTTCGCAGACTTGCAGATGTCCAGTCATTTACAAAGTACACTGACTCATACACTATTACCTGAAATGTGTCAAACACCTGTGGAGTTAAATGTCATGAAATGCAGGCGAGCCACTTTTGTCTTGCTGTACTGAATCGATTACATAGAAGTAGAAAGATTTGTTACCAGTATTCAGATAAAATAAGACCTCACATATGCAAAAATATTGATTCTACACAGAGTCGTTAAGAAAAACGGTGAGGTTCGTAAGTTCATTTTATTTCTTTTAAACACTTTAAGAATATCGTGATCCTCAGCCGAGAATCCAGTCGACGGCGTCTCTTGACAGTTGAAAAACGGATTTTTCTGTACATGGAAGGACCGAGTGGTTGATCACGATAAACCAGTATCATGTTTAAATCAATGTAGTGGTTACACTTTGTTAGCAATACGTCTCGGTTCACTACTTGCAGGACATTTTGCCGGCATGAATAGGTCCCAATAGCTTGCAAAGGGTTGATTCACCTGCTTGACTTATGACTTGAGACTTCCGTCTGACCTCTGAGGGGAAAATAATCGATGTGTTTTTAGGTTAGTTTAAGACTTTAACCCCTTCGCTGTTTGTGAACTGCAAGGGAAAATAACACGTAATGGAGAATGAGTGAGAATGTCAGCGGGCAAAGGGAGATCACTCTAGCGAAAAATATAGAAGAAGCAGACGGCATCGGCGGACATGAGAGTAGAAGGGTGTTGTGTGTGCGCTAAGAGGGGAAGCGTAGATGCCAACGCTTTAGAAGAAATTCCTTGCCTAGTCAAGGTGGTGTTTTTTTGTTGTTTTTTTTTTTTTGTACGGGAAAATTGTGTTGGAGTCCTTCTGAAGGCGGATTAGATCTAGACGATTCCTCGATCGCCTTCAGTGGTACACTCAGCGCTGTGTGGGCTGTGTACTGTTGGCTTCGTGTTGTCACCTGGGGGTACCGCTGCTGTGACTGTGTGAACCCCTCCCAGACACGGCCACTGTGTACGGCCAGGGATGTCATCTGTCGCTGAGCTACACGGAATTTTCTATCCGCTCGGGAAAGGAAAATCCGCCTCTAGTAGAGTACCGGTGTGATTTGTGTTACTCGTATTCTGACTGTAGATGCAAAGGGCGACCACCCTACGCACTGTGAGTATAGTTTGGAACTGATATACCGCGGACTGAAACATTGCAAACTGTTTTTAGTTATGAACTGAGAGATTGATATTCCTATATAAGTAAAAGTAGAGACTATTGCATTTCTAGATATTTACTTGTCATAGATGGTTTTGACCATCTTCTCCAAAGAACCGTGTGTTGTGACATTGTCGTATACATATAATTTTTATCTATCTGTATTCTAAATCGTACAATCCTGAGCAACTTAATAACATGATGTGGACAGCCTCAGGCAATCGTTGTATCTCGTGTTGAAAGAACGCGTACGGACATCGTGTGTGTGTTGCTCGTGTGAGAGGCGGCGTCCGTGACAGTAGGTAGTTGTCATCGATATGCCACCAACAGAACAGAAGCTGGAAATAACTAGCGGTGCGAAACATTTAATATAGGTGTTGCCTGTTTACATGCTATTGCTAGGACACACACAAACACGCACACACAGACACGAATGACACACACAACCTAATCTCTATTTCAAGCATGACAGAAATCACGGACACAGCCTTGCTAGAGTCAGAACAGTAAGAGTTAATCGATTTCGATGATTAGCTGACCTGCATCGGAGTGCCCTGGGGGGGGAGGGGTAGGGAGGGTGGTCTGGGACGGAATTGGAAGGCGTGGCTGTACCCTTTTGACAGTATTTTAATATATGAATAAATAAATATTTTACCCTTCCTCGAAGTTTTGCTCACTATAAAATACCTATCATGATTGTCGAAAGATGGTTTACAACACTGATAAATTTTCTTCTAATAATAAAGCTAAGTTAGTGATTTGATTATTTTGATTTTACCGTCGTCCAGGTATGAAGACTTGTGTTTTCGGTTCGATGACGAAACCGACAACCAGCCCGATGAAAGTGGAGGGCGAGGAGGAGGAGGACGTGGAGGAAGAAGAAGAGGAGGAAGGCGGGGTCCAGCAGCGGGAGGCAGAGATAGGAGGGGGGAGTGAGATGTTTGATGATCGGTCTACAAACAGAGATGAGCAAGTGGAGGGTTGGGCTCTACGGAGATACACGTCAGCGGATAATCTGAACAGGTTAATTTCTGTCATTCTCTGTACCATTTGTTAGGTGTTTTATTTCGTGTTTAACGGCAGTACTGGTCTCTTTTTCGGTTAGTTTTATTTCACTTATTAAATTATCCATTTCTTTTTTCGTTCTTTCATCTTTAATCGATTATTGTTATCGATGCCTTTTACACCTTATATCTTTCCTAGCTCGTTGTGTTGGAGACAGGGTAATGACAGTGTCACGCTTTTAAAATAAGGTAGAGACTCGAACATGAATCCGAAGATTATTGAATTTATTCGTAGAAAACGTCTGTTCGCAGAGGTCAGAGAGGTCACAGAGAGAGGCCTTGGAGAGGAAGAGACAGTAGTACTGGGAGATGGGGAAGAGATGGCGGCTATGAAGAAAGAGATTACAACAGAAGGCCTAGAGGTGGCTATGGTGGAGGAGAAAGAGGAAGATTTGAAAACCAAGGGGAACGCATAGGAAGGGGAGGAGGTTGGAGAGGAGGAAGAGGAGGCGTAAGAACATTCCAGTTGAGACATTTTTCGGATGTAACAGACCCCGCTGATGTCACTCTGAAGCTGATCAGTAAGATTTCCGAATTTGAAGATTTTATAACATCTGACATCATCTCCACAAAAGAGACTTTAGAAGTTCTCAGAATACTTGGAACGGTTCTTGATTGCGACATGCATAGGGAGAGCGTCCTAAAAATCCTTAACGCCATCTGCACATCACGATTCCTGGACACCCACTTGATTAACATGTTTCTGAAGCTAGAGGTCTCGCCTGCAGATGGTTTGTTCAAAGTACAGCAGAACGTGGAGATGACGTGCAAGCTGATATCACACATCTGTAGCAGGTTACCTACCTATGCCTCAAAAGGGTATCTACTGCTCATGTCCCTAACCTGTCAAACAGGCGTCATGGCTGCAGTGAGGAAAAATCAGGTCCTGGAGAATGAGGTGAAAGATCTGATGTCTCGTTGTCAGAAAATCATGAAAATGGCACAGGACCCAGTTGAAAAGAGACAAAGTAGTAGAAAGACGATGGGCCCTAATGAAGACGACGAAACTCCACCGGAGGACTTTACTGAACTGTCTATTTTCCCAACAGGCCAGGACATGGAATGGAACGAGAAGCCATTTCTAAGGTAAGTTCCGTCTTTTGCTTCAGGCACGCACACAGAGATACCACAAACACATAAATTATCCTTATAAATGTGACCAGAAGACGTAAGTTATTTGCTTACATTCTGAAAGTAAAAATCTCTTAATTAGTAAAGTTCAGTCTTAGAATTCCCCAGCGGAATCATTCTTTGAATCATTTGATTGATTACCGAATATTGTGTAAGATAACTGTATATGTGAACAAAGCTGTCAAAAATGTACTGACTTGTCAGGGCTAACAAGACAGAAGGAGGGTACAAAGATGTTAATCACTACCTGGACGTTCAGTTTCGTCTCCTTCGTGAGGACTACATACGACCCTTGCGTAAAGGCATACGAGAGTACAAAATAATGAAGGAAAAAGGTGAAAATCTCAAAAAGAATCCAGATCTCAGGTAAGTAGTCAGATAAGAAAAAAGAAAATTTTCTGAAGCTAGTTGTGATCCTTTACCAACATCAACAGAAAAATATGAATGAAATGTAAAAATTGTTTTGAGTTAATTTTGTGACACTTCTAATATTTTATATTTCAGGACAAAGTTCTAGCAGTCCTACGTATCACGAGTCAATGATTAATATTTGCTTGTTTATTTATACACCTTGTGCAGGTTGTACCACAATATCAAGGTTATTGGTCTGGCATGCAAGGAAAGTCTAGAACATCGTATTCAGTTCGACAACTCGCACCTAAAGAATATCCGATGGGAGTCTTCCAAAAGGCTCTTGTATGGATCACTCGTCTGCTTGAGTAGTGATGACTTCCAGAACACTTTCTTTGCAATAGTGACCAGCAGGGACATGAAGGACATTAAACAGGGCATCATTCAGGTTCAATTTATGAACAGCATTCGTGAGATCCTCAACGCTTCGGGTGACACCTTCATCATGGCAGAAACTACAGCCTACTTCGAGGCATACAGACACGTGCTGGAGGGTCTCCAGGAGATGCAAACATGCTTTCCTCTCTCTCGCTACATCGTTGAGTGCAAAACTGACATCAAGCCTCCCCAGTATGCACGTGGCTACGGTACCACCTTGAATATCAGGTATCTCCTGAAAGACGAATGCCGACAGAATACGCAGATATCAGTACTGCTCCCGACCCGTTGGCCACCCGTTGAAAACACACCTTTTAACCAGTCACAGGTATCAGCTTATTCTAAAATAATTTCACTACTAGTTCTTTTGGGGTCTGGTGCACGGCTCACGTCTGTGAAAGAGTGTAAAGGTTAAAGAGTGTAAATAATGTGATTTATTGTCATCATCCATCTTGACGGTTTTATAAAACTTGTATGGCTTTGGTCCTTTGACATAAATTATGTTTAAAATATAATATACAACCATAATCAAAACAAATACTGATGATTTTCTTGTCATTGTTGATCTTAGATATTTGATAGATGATGGTAACGACGACGACGACGAAAGAAATGATTGAATAGCACTTTTTACTTGTAAACACATTACAAAAGAGACAAGGCCTGTAATTTGTCACAAACTGCCCGCGAATCGGAACGCTTGTGGATACATATGCAGAATTAATCATTCGGCACTTTTTTCTAAACCATTTTAAACACACAAAGTGACAAACTTTTATGTACAGTACGATGCCGTGAAGACAGCTTTAACAAAGGAGATCGCCATCATCCAAGGCCCTCCTGGAACAGGCAAGACGTATGTCGGACTGAAAGTGGCCAAAGTACTTCTAGATAACAGAGAGGTTTGGACATCAAATGCAAAGCCAATGCTTGTAGTTTGCTACACTAACCATGCCTTGGATCAGTTTTTAGAAGGAATACTGCAATTCTGCCCAAACGGCATTGTTCGAGTCGGAAGCCGCTGCAAAACTGAACAACTGGAGCGCTTCAACTTAAAGCAGATTAGAGCACAGATAAGGAAGGAGAAGAGAGTCAAACTGGACATCAAACACAGCATCAACGACTGTTTTAAGGGGCTGTGTAATTTAAGAGAAAGAGTGGAGCGGGTGTCGGCAAGGTTGGAAGCCACAGCTAAGGGCATTCTTGGAGAAAGTGCACTGCGGTCAGCAATGCCCGACAATCACTACTCGTCACTGGTCAGCAATATTCAAAGGAGGTTATTAGGTGCACGACAGTCGGTGATGATAAACTGGCTAACACAAGGGATGCTGGGGGAATCTGACGAGACTAGCTACAAGGGCCTGGAGCAGGAAGTGACGCAACAGATTCTAGAAGGCACAGAAATGCAGCATGAGCTCAGTATCGATGCCAGCCAAATTCCTTTTCTTCATCCGAAAATGAGGGCCCAGATGTACAGGTAGGTTCATTATATTATCGCAAGGGGTAGTCTCTATTAAGTTTTTTCATATCTTGTTCTAGTTGAGAAGATGTTTCAGAAAATTGTTTGAAATAATTGTGTGCCAACTTGGAAACAAAATTGCCAAAACGAAAACAAAAATGAGAGATTAATAACTTACTAGATAATCTTTTGCTAAGCTTGAAAATTGATCATAGTTCTAGACTAAAAGATTTTTTTACTCCAGCGCATCTTAAAAAAAATTAGTAAAATCGACTGGTTTTTTTCCCCTTTTAGATTTTGGGTGGACAAGGTACAGGACAGACTGAATCAAACCCTGTCAGTTACAGTTAATGTCCAGACGAAGCAGCATGTGTTAGCATGGCGCAGTAAATGTACCCAGGAAATATTACCCGACAGTATGTTGAAGCTAGTCATCAACAGTAATGTCTTCAGTGTAATTGCTGAAACATCTTCACAGTCACCCTGGTACCACAAAGACTACTGTGTGAAAACCTGGTTGGGACTGTCTCCAGATACGATGTCGCTACAGGTAAAAAAAAACTGTATTCGCTAATTAGAAAGTAGGATATTGAGAACATCGCACACTAAAAATTTGCTCAAGACATGTAAATGTGACTGACACCCAAATCAGCACAGTAACACACACAGACCTATTGAAACACTAGACAGACAAAACAGCTTTGCACAATGTTTGTTATCCGTAAGATAGTATAACCTTAAGCTGTTTGAACGAGTTTTACTTGTAGTGGAAGAAGGAAATCCTTTCCGGGGCTATACAAACCGATGATGGATTGAACATCTATAAGGGCAACAATATTTCACAGTTTGCTCACACTAAATAAATTCTTGTTAAAATATCTCCATTGATCATAGGCGGATTCTGATGATAGGTATCACGGAAGGGGCAAAACCAGTCAGTGGTTAACAGCTTTTAATTAGTAATCTCACATTTGTTAGAACCTTCTGGACCAGTTGCTGGAGGAAGATGAAGGCGATGAAGCAGAGAAGAAGCTGAACGTCGAGGAAGATGCGGAATATACGCAGAGAGAGCGACAACTAGATGACGCTGACGACGATGAGGACGATGATTTGTTTAACTTCGCAAGGCGTCACAAGTACAGTGTCAAGGATGCCATCTTCGACCTTGGCATTGTCACGACGGTAGGAAAGGGCAGGTGAGTTACTGGAAATGTATACACATGAACACTCGTCAATGCTGGGGAAGATACGAGCAAAGGAATGAATACATATACATTTTAAACGCAAACACACGCACACGAAAAGCGCACACAAATATACAATCACACATACAGACACAAAGGACAGAAGTATTTAGAGTGAAACAATCGTACAACGGCGATGAATGTCTTTTTTTCCTGAAACACCATTTATGTAAACTCATTGTAAATATCTCCTGTTCAAGCTACAGTAATAAAAAAAGATAAACACGATAGTTGGAAGGCAGTGTACAATATGAACATTTTCTCATTTAATATTTGAGAATTCTTTTAGAATGAAGAACATCTTTGCCTCCAATATCTCAGTGACAGAGACATGGATGGCTGGCAAACGCCAAAGGCTCACAGAAAACAACAGGAGAGAAGACTCCAGCATCTTCTGAAGACATCACAGGCCATGTCTGAGAAAGAAGCATCAGCCATCACTGATGTCTGGAGTCATCGACTGCAGGTGAAAGACAGAGTGAGGCTGTACCTGTTCTGGTTAGACAGATACCAAACCTCATTAAAAGATTCTATAAAAACGGAGGCCGACCTTTACGAGACGGAGGCAGCACGCATGCGCGAGCTGAAGTTCGCCGAAGATCGCGACATCATGCGCAGTAAGGCTGTCATCGGGATGACAACCACGGGAGCTGCTCGCTACCGCTCGGTGCTGAAAGACATCGGCTGCCCCATCGTGCTGCTAGAGGAGGCTGCTGAGGTTAGTAAATACACATCTGGAAAGTTTGAGTTTAAGTTATCATCGCTATCACCTTTACAGCAGGCCAGGTCGGCGTGGAACCGATGTTTAAAGGATAACACTTAAAGTTATCTAACGAGAAAGCGGCGGATTTTGTAAATAGATGCCACATACCGAAAAGAACCTCGTAGCCTTGACGAGATCTGAACCCAAGAAACTTGGTTCTTATGATAATAATAACGAGCGCATTTGAGGAGAACCGCCAGACTGCCACGTACCGGGTAAGTAGAGCATCCATATTGAGAATGTGTCAGAGAGTTGCCTTCTTTTTTCTCTGGAAACAATGCCTTATTCCCTAAGACTAACCCTAGCTGAAACTGTTTAATTTTCAAACTCTTTGGTCTAGCTCATTACAACATGGTTCATGACGTCTTCAAGGATTGCTATGATGTTATCTAGGGGATTGTTTATTAAATGTGTCGGTGCCACCATAATAAGAGATATTGTTTTATGTTATATTACTGTAAGGAATCTTTTCTACTTCATCTTAATTATTGTTCTATGGGTTAGGAGACGTCGCAAAGTCTGGACTGTAACTTTACCGGGACAAGAATCTTGCTCTTAATTTACCAGAATGATTTACCTTCGCTACATGCTTCTGCTTGCTATGGACCTTGTTTAGTTAACGACCGAAGGGCTGTGAGGAAAACTAAGAAAAATATAGAATCATGGTCTTGCGCATGTGTAACACAGGTGCTGGAGGCGCACGTGGTGACGACACTGAGCGAGTCGTGTCAGCATCTCATCCTCATCGGCGACCATCAGCAGCTGCGGCCGTCGCCCACGGTGTACGAGCTGAGCAAGACTACAACCTGGACATCTCGCTCTTTGAGCGCCTGATCAAGAACCAGCTGCACCACACCACCCTGACCCTGCAGCACCGCATGAAACCGCAAATCGCCAACCTTGTACGTCACGTGTACCCGCACCTAAAGGACCACGTGACCACAGTGAACAGGAAGCGCATTAAAGGGGTAAAGCAAGACGTGTTTCTCCTACACCACGAGGTAAGAAAAGTTCATACATATATGAACAGATCTGAGATCGAAAGCTGCACAAACACACACAAACATAAAGGAAACTTTGACAAATATGTTGCTGTTGCGAAAAATGCTTACTGCCTCCATCACATAAGTTCCTTTGAGTTATAGAACCCTTTAATTTCTTAAAATATTAACATGAATGTTCATGTAGTTTAAATAGTTACAAAAATGACAGCTAACGAAATATTGTCTCACAAATTTGAGATAATTTGTTTTGTATTTACTTGTTGAACACGTAGCAAGACTTTGTACCATTTCCTGTTCTCATGATCAAATTATTTGTTTGTAGTTTGGCGAGACGAGAACGAACGAGACGAGCAGCAAGTTGAATGATCCACGAGGCTGACTTCTGTCTGTGTCTTTGCCGCTACCTGCTACAACAGGGCTACACAACAAGTCAGATCACCATCCTCACAGGCTACTCCGGCCAGGTCTTTGCCTTGAAATCTCGAATGAAAAAAGAGGCAGAATTCTACAAAGGTGAGTATGAGAAGATCACTTGTTCATGGTTTGAAAAACAATCTTTATATTCGTGGTGTTTCCACTAGTAAACCATTGTGAATGAGATGTCCGCGGCATATAAATTATGTTTTTTTTTTCTCCATCCCTAATAAATCAGTGTCTGTCTTCTGTTGGATAGAAAGATGACTCAAGCCAACGACCTTTGCTTTATAGAATACACTAATCACATACGAAGTGTTTCTGGTGGTATTGTGGCATTATGCAATATTTTTACCTTTTCCTGCTAACCATGTCCTGTGCATGTGACAGGAGTGCGTGTGACAGCTGTCGACAACTACCAGGGAGAAGAGAACAACATCATCATCCTCTCTCTTGTTCGAAGCAACGAAGAAGGCAACGTAGGATTCCTAGGGACAGACAACCGCGTGTGTGTGGCGCTGTCCAGAGCCAGGGATGGGTTATACGCCATTGGCAACTTCAGGTAGGTCCCTCACTTTGAATATTACCTAAAATATTTTTTAAAATTATGTTCCCCATTTTCTTTCTGAAAAACTTTAGCTACGACAAATTTACATGAACAATCAAATAGCTACCGGGGTCAAATATTTTATTCTAACGACTTTTTTAAAACTCAAATATAGGTAAGTAGTCTTCTTTTCGTCAACGAGATAAAGAGCTATTTATTCACAAAAAGAGTCAAAAGTTTAAAAGTTGTCAAAATATTATAGTTGGAAAATCTTTCTCTTATTTTAATCTACTTACTGGAATTTTGTAAGATTTCGAACTCGCTCTTTGTCGATTATACTTCTTTTGTCTCATAAACTTGCTGTGTCCTGCAGGATACTGGCAGAAAAAAGTGAACTCTGGAAGAACATTGCAAAGACCGCAAAAAGTAACCAACAACTTGGTGACTGTTTGGTACTTCGATGCGAAAACCACCCGACGACTGAAACAAAAGTCTCTAATAAAGATGTAAGGAATTTTGTTTCTTTAAATAAAATTTAAATCCCTTTTTCTTTCTTCCACTTATTGTTAATTCATTTTGCATCTTAAAAGAACAGCAGTACTTAAAACTAGTAGCACTAGTGGGCTTTTGTTATAGCTGCTGAAAAAAGGAATAAAAGATAATGTACTTTAACCACTATGCTCAGCTTCCATTCATTGAATAGGAACGCTAAGGACTGGAAAAGTGCTAAAGGGGGAACCATTCTCTAAAAGAAGACAAAATTCCCATTGTATCAGCAAATGTATTTGGCAAGCACGTTAATTCTTAGCATGCTCACCAAATTTTTGCTGAAGATTTTTCTCATTGAAACCCTCCTGGTACATGTGCTATAGAAAACTATCTCGTCTGCAGCGAGAAAATAGCAGGAGATACCGCTGCATATTAAAAATTAAGCATAAACATTTTAGAAAAACAAATCCGCATGTGCAGTTTTGATAACGATGTATTATAAAAACTGCAGGAATGAAAATGAAAAAAAAAATACAACCCAGATATAAAACTTTGCTGTAGTAGCAGCAAGCATACCATTGGGTGAATGTTAATACAATACATATGAACACAAGGGTAAACAACTGCCAATAATACAGCGCATGTAATTCTTTTTTTCTCTTATTGTATATTATTAAAAGAGCACACATGTAGTCCTTGTTTTACATTTGAAGGATTTCCAAAATGTTCCGGAGGGCGGATGCCGCAAGCCGTGTATTTTCCGACTGATCTGCGGTCACGTGTGTGAGAGAATGTGTCATGGATACGACATGGACCATAAGGAATACCAGTGAGTAGGATTTCCAATAATAATATGATAAGCATTTCTATAGCAATTTCCCTGCCTACAGCACTAAGGTACCCGACAGTTTAGTTAGTAAACGTATAAAAAGCGTAGAAGCTAATCTCTAACCCTGTCTCACCCATTTTCATACAAATACATTCTAGTAGGTTCTAGGTTGTGACAACGCATAGGAGAATCAAATGCAGCTCGGTTTTCTGCTTCCAGAAGAGTATTAAGTAAACCATATTTTGGCATGCTTGCTAAATGCATGCTATTCTTGTTTTACAAAATATTGTGCTAAAATTATTGTCTTTACCATATTAGCAAACTTTTTCTTCAACAGGCAAAGTAGATTCTTTTATACTCACGAAGAGAGCTGTTATTTGTTTTTCCTTGTTTGTAAACACTCTAGAATATAAAAGATATATAAGGCATACTTCAATGAAAATTCGGAATACTTGACAAATTAAAAATTTTTAATCTCTTACTATGAAGACAGAAAATATAAATCATTCCAATTTAGCAACAATGATATGAAATAACACAGTTTTGGCAACAGATTCTTGTGCATTCGCCACACATTTTCCCTGATTGCAGATCTCGATGCACTCGAGCTTTTGGACCGTCGGGTGAAAGCCAAAAGAGTGTTTAGGGTCCCTTAGCTTAGTTTTAGTAAGTGATGTAAATGGTTTAACGTGTCTGACACAACATATAGTAGATAGAGCCTAAACACTCCTTCAGTCGCATATTACACTCCCTGACGAACGCTACCCACATGTAGAATGAGGGGTAAAGTAAAACAAAACAAAAATCAGTGCCATACCAGGGCTGAACTTCGGACTAGTTATCATCTTTGACATGGCGCCCAAAGGGCTTTCATTTAGCAAACACCTTGCAATGTGGGAAGGATGAAGAGGATATAAAGGTAGACCAAAACCATTAGAAAAGTTATCACTGTTAACAGGTGTCACTTCCGAAAACAAGATCTGAATTCCGAACTTTGCGATACTAGCTTTGGTGTAGCATGAAGAAGTGGTTTATCGTTCCTTACTTGACCGCCTCTTGTAAAAAAACACATAAACAAACAGCGAAAGCATTATTCATTTAGAATATTTTTATACTTGTTAAACTTTATAGATTTAATTAATACCAGCTGAAGAGAAGAGTTAAAATAATAATTAATTCACAATTGTAGTTACCTGAATCCACTTCTTGCAGATTTTAAAACGAGGCAAACTAGAAGCTTGATTTTCCTGCCTGACATAAAACACTCTTTTTGTCCACCTGCTGACATTCAAAGACTGTCACGGATTGTACTGTATGTACCTGAATACAGTTTTGTCTTACAGGTGTACGAAAAGGTGTGGGCGCCCTGTGTGTACAGCAGGACACCTCTGCCTCAAGAAGTGCTACGAAGAGTGTGGAAAATGTACCCAGCGGGTGGAGAAGGTGATCCCCATGTGTGGGCACAAGGCTATGATAGAATGTCACAGAGACCCTCATACATGGAGCTGCACAAGTCCCTGTGAAGGAAATCTTGAGAAGTGTGGCCACCAGTGCTCAGGGAAATGTGGACAGTGTAGAGAGAACCGAAGTCATGTTGGCCAGTGCACCAAAGAGGTAACATTCTATATCTAAGTAAGAGTGGGATCCCTATAAACACCGATGCATGTTATTCGTTATCTCAGTTTAGTGTAAGTGCATCCATCACAAGAACAGTAAGTTAATCTTTACATACATTACCTGTGTTGCCTTTTAATAGCAAGAAAACGTAAAATAATGTCTGCAAAGCTACTTACTACAACTTCCTCACAAAAGATTTTCCTTATGAGCGCAGGTGGAGCGTGTGTGGCCATGCGGACATCTGGTAAAATCTCCTTGCCATGCATCACCTGCTACATGGCCTTGCCCTCAGTCATGTGGGGTCATGCTGGACTGCGGTCACACGTGTAAGGGAACATGTGGGGAGTGCATGGCGGGACTCGTGCACAAAGCTTGCGGAGAAGTTTGCGGTAAGGTTT
Organism: Pomacea canaliculata; assembly: GCF_003073045.1. Taxonomy (NCBI): domain Eukaryota; kingdom Metazoa; phylum Mollusca; class Gastropoda; order Architaenioglossa; family Ampullariidae; genus Pomacea; species Pomacea canaliculata. Next base: position 20,677,133 of record NC_037601.1, on the reverse strand, counting down.
TGTCGGGATGCAGTCACAAATGTAGACTGCCTTGCGGAAGCAAATGCCTGCCTTGCAAAGAGAAGCCTTGCCTGACAAGATGCAAACACAGCAGGTGCCCTCTCACTTGCGGCGAACCGTGCAAACCATGCGAAGAGCGATGTCCCTGGAAATGCGAGCACGTGACATGCCAGTCCTTGTGTCACACGCCTTGTCAGCCTTGTGGCAAGAAGTGTCTCAAGATCCTCAAATGCGGTCATCTGTGCTCCGGATTTTGCGGGGAGATATGTCTTTGCTACACATGCGAGAAGGAGAAGTTTGTTCCTCTGGTAATCCAGGGACTACTTTTTAAAGAAGAATGTGTGAAGGTTGATGATACCACGATTTTGATCAAACTGCCAGAATGTAAACATATATTCCGATCAGATGCTCTGGATGTCTATGTCAAGAGAAAGCGCTTCACGCCAGGTACGTTTCTCGCCTGTCCAGCTTGCACAAAACCTTTCAAGGACTGGGACTGCTGGAGGTACCACAGCAGACTCAGACGCCGCCGACAAGAAGAGGACAAAAAGAAGACCATACTCAAAGACTCAACCTTAGTGTCTAAGGCGCGCCAGTACAAGATCACTAAGTCCATGGACATGCTTGATGGCAGTGTGTATTACCCACGTAGCTTCTCTTCCAGCGCCTTCCGAAGAATTCTGGAGACGGCAGACCTGGATGTTAACAAATGCTTTGCTTTGACCAATCAGATCAAGCTCGCCAGAATGATCGAGATGGTTGACCGGCTATTTCTTCAATTACGAAATACCCAGGTTTTAGAAAGGTTGGATGCAATCATTTGTTTTGCTCTTTTAAATTTAAAGAAACGTTTGAATCAAATAATTTATATGGTATTGGTTTGGATTTTAAAATTTGCATTACGAAACGTTTATTATTCTGTTGTGCCTTAAAACCATTTTATAATATTTTGTAGATCTTTACATTGTCAAGAACATAAGAAGTAAATACCAGAAGTTATTGGATTGTTTCTCTATCATGAATAAGGAAGACATAAACTCCGATTTGATAATCGTTTAAATAAAGTGAATGCAATTTTACTGTGTTGTTCTTTCCTTAGGAATAGTATCAGTGATCTCCAAGATGATGTCGAGTACTTAAAGGGACTTGTGCTGCCCCCAGTGGACAACATGAGTGAGCAGCGTCTTCACGAGTTGACATCAGAGACTCGGCGATTGGTGTACACAGTGCTTCTTACCTGCCTTAAAGGAATACCTTCCTATCATCTGTTTAATTCTACAGACACATTGTCCTCTCTTAAGCGGCAAGCCGATCAGCTTTTGCAGACCCTGAAGAGCAAGAAGAAAGGGTTTATTCCAATGGCAGAATGCGAACGCCTCATTGAAGAAGGCAGAAAAACAAATAGTACTTATGAGCATCAGACAGCATGTGTCGACTTGTCCGTCCTTGGTGCATCCCCTGAAGTGGTATGTAAACGCACTCACTTGTATAACCTTAGGTGTGTATCATAAAGACAAAAAAAAGTTATTAAATATACCGTCCTATATATATATATATCTACATTTGTTGTTAGTTTATTATTTTTGTTACTTCTGCTAGATATGAACTGCTATGAAATAATAGCATATTTTGTTTCTGCTTTTACTTCTACGATTGTTCTAGTTTTTGTTTTTTCTGTTCGTGGTCGATGAACAGGACCTGTGCGACATCGGGAAAGCGGATCTGCAGTCAATGACTTCACGTCTTCGCACCCTTCTACGGACGCAGATGAATATTGACGATTGAAGCATCCCTCCAGTCCGTCGTGGCCCTGATCAGACCTAAGAGAAACTAGCATCCGTTACTGATTTAGTTTCAGAATTAATCAAACATTAAAATAAATCTTTAAAAGTGAGAGTATGCAATGTGCCTCATTTGATTACAAAGGAGACTAATGCTACTGACTATTAAATTGTTTGCTCTGAAAGCACTATTATAGGGGCTAGGCCGCTAGGGGCTACATATGTGCTATGTGAGTTTAAAGATAAAACGTACAAAAGAATTCGTGTGTTTTTACTACATAACTTGAAACCTAAAACAGTTATTGTGTGGTTGTTACAAGTGGATTATTGTAAAATTACATTTATAGTGTTGGGTTTGGACCTTAGTGTGCGCTTTTTGTTAACAAGTCGGATTTTCATTTAAAATGTTAGAAGATTTGCATGTTATCATTTGTTTACATTTTAAATTTTGTGATACTTTTGTCCTCTTAATATTAATTTAGATAACTATTTACTAAAGACCATATTTACCTAATTATGTTCCCGTATAATATAATAAACGAAAATATTGTTTATGATATTTTGAATGGCTTTCTACATAATCGCTTGATAGGCAGTCAGTTTTATTTCAGATGACATCGTATAATGTCACATATTCTAAAATGTATTTTTTTAAAATATTGATGTAAGCAAATATCTTGGTCTTGGTTTTTTTCCAGTGTTTTTTCTTTTATGTTACTTTAATTTTAATCATTAGATTTATAAGTATTTTAGAGACCGACAATGATACATGCGACTAGTAGCTATTAATATAAAACCGTCGCAAACGAACTTCCTTTTTAAACATAACGGTTAAGGCTAATGATATGCCATATATATCTATCCTAGTATGAGCATTGTATATACAAGAAGTGGCAATGATCCCAACTGATAATCTCACACCTCGCCACTTCATAGGTTTGCTATGTTGTCAATATGTTATAACAAAAAAGTTGTTTGCAGTATTTAACAATGATTATCTCTGATTTTTTTTAAACAGAAAATTTTGTTATGCTGAAACCAGGTAAGATATTCGAGATGACTATTTATGCCATCCGTGAACATTTCAGTAATTTTAACTCCACGTTCTGCAGTTTTGTATAATCAGTTTGCTGTGCAAAATAAAGCTTTCAAGAAATCCCGCCCGAAACAATGTTTAACTTTTATCATAGACACAGTTTTAACAGCATCCGAGTTCACATCCCAGCTCCCACCAGAGACCGCCATCTCAACCGCTTATTAAATTTTGTGACAATGTCACTCCACGGCTGTATATCTATTAGTGGTCACTCGCACTTTATGTTATTTAATCTGAACCCGGTGTTTCAGACACCCAGAGAGTTGTTATACAGTAACAGAAATTGAAAATGATAACTGTCAACAAAAAAGAGTGCAAAAGTCAACATAACTGCCAGATACCCCTAAATGCTGTTCTAGCTCACACTATAGTAACTTCCAAATGTTAGCAGGACCTCTCATTGCAGTCAAGCATCCAAGCACATTTACTCTGTAAGGGGAGTAATAATTATGTGACTAGTTTTTATTTGGGAATTATTTCCCTTGTACTACCATCACGTCGCTTGTACGTTGTCATGATGCGATTTGTTTACTTCATAGAATTATCTCTCAAAAAAAGTATTATTTTCTCATTATTGCCTTAGACAGTTGTCCACTTAATTTATTTCTTTACGCTTTTTTTAAAGAAAGTTAATCACGAGAAATAAAAAAAAGTATGGACTGCTTGTCCCTTTTGGAATCATGTTGGATGTAGTTTACTGTCACTAATGAGTCAAATATTCAAGACCTGAAGAAATGTTTGTAAGTTCTTCACAAATGTTGAGCTGACTTGCGGGTGTTTCTGGTCACCATGTATGCGACCTCATGAGCGCGGCTAGTCACCCACACGACCCTTGTAACGGTTCGTACGTGGTCCACAGGCGTTGCCATGGCAGCCATGAGCGTGCGATGTCGACACCGACATTATTGGCCTGACTTTACGAGTCACATACACCACATTAGGTGACCGGTTAAGAAACCTTTTAACGGAAACAGAGCAAATTTTCGTGTGTAGAAACATAAACTAAAGCTTCAAACGACGACAAGATAAAGAACATAGAGCTACATGATAGTTATTTCCTTCATCCGCTAGACTCTTTAGTAGACATCAGGTGAGCAGTGCTGTACTATCCTTCGGTGTTCGGGTTACCGATAGATCTTCTTGAAATAAAGCTGATCCTTCTAAATTGTTCTGTTTTTTAAGACTGACGTATAGATTTTTGTTGTTGTTGTGTACTGGACACCCATCAACTACGTTTTAAGAAGAAGCAAGTCTTGTAAATGATTTATTCAAATTACGGCATAATCCACGAGAATGAGAGAGCATATAAAAGTATAGAGGAGTGCAACTTTTTAATGATTGGGTAAAGCTTAGAGTAAGACACTCTTCACAAATCTGAGTAAACACGTTCTCCAAAAACAGGCTGACAAACATTCATATGCACGGAATCAGTCAAAATCAGGATGTATTGTGTATAATTAGTAACAAGGTAAGTGCACACACATGGCATCATGATCTCGACAACGGATTGGGAATAGTCAATCAGATACTGGATACGTTGACAGTGATTTGGGGTATAATAGTCAGCACAGCACTTTATTAGGACCAGCTGCCTTAACTGACAAGAACCCGAGAGGGTGAAAGAATAAAACATCTTGTATCTTGCCGTCCTCTTGAGGAGCACAGATCTTTGTAAGTCAGTCTGGTTCGGTCACGTGACTGGCACAACACTTTGTCTAAGGCCGTGGAAGGAGGTACTCGCCGAGTTGGACAAGGAGCTGGATGACGAGAATGAAGAAGTAGACAGAAAAGAACTGGCAAGCTCGAAAAAGTTGATTTTTATTTTAATGGCTTCTCACCCCCCCGACCAGAGTAGCAGTGTCTGCCAAGACAATCTTCAAGTCTGTTTTGTTTGCTTGCTATGTCAAGTAGCAAACGTTACTTAGCTCTTGGGAAACTTCATTTTAAACAAAACACTTAGGTGCTTCACAAAGTCAAATCAAAATCAAAATCAAAACAAACTTTATTGTCTGTCGAGGATACCCAGGACAGAAATTTTTCTTCACTCACAAGGGCAGGCAGACATACTCATACAGACATTTAACACACAGGAGTAAAGATACAAAGTCATAATGAACCTTTGATGATTTGCTGGGTCGAAACGTTTTGTTTATTATTTGTCTATTTTATTTTATCTGCATCTTCCTTGTTTTCTGAGTTTTGATTGACCCCACTATCCTGCTTTACCCATTGCTCCTCCAGCTGTGTCAACCATGCATAAGAATGGAGGGGTAAAAACCCGAACCCATCGATGCAAGGGAAGCCACCACCAACAAAAAGATTTTTACATCATGGCTTAATTCCCTTTATCTCGATTTTGTTTTTGTGTTTTTCATAAATAAACAAAAACAAAAACAAAAAAAACAAAAAACAACAAGAAAATATAATACAGCATGTAAATGTCTTACAGATAAATGACACTTGCAAAGGCCCACTAATACAGTCAGAGCTGAAGTAAACCCGAGAAACTAATTTTTTTCTCCTAACGTTGGCACATATGACATGATCAGATAACATAGTCACAAGAAGCATATAAGCACAGGACAGCCCCATCATAAAATATATTTTCTTGTACTGTTTGTGGTTTCAATATTTTTTTGAATATTGCACAGCTGGAAATTTCAATAAACATAATTAGTATTTCATACATTTAGTGCCTGAGACAATAGACAAGTGACACCTCCACAAATCTTTGTATATTGCTTTAGTTGATGGTGTCATTATGGCTCCCATAACTCTTTTGTTAGCAGGATCTTCTCCACCATGGATACTTGGCTTAAAACCCATATAGAGTAACATGGGTACAATTAAAATTTGCATATCAAACAGCAGTTTATACCAGAACTACATTTCAGCCAACCCAGGAAATTTTCAGTGATGTCTCTCTTAGTTTCAATAACAATTTTATTTAATTATTTAACATTTGTGGATAACCCAATTCCAATATAATTTTTAGTAGTAGTAGTACACAATTGCCACCTCATGTTTCCTCTTCATAGAACTGTTGTTCTTTCGCTGCCAGATGGCCACTTTTTTACAACAAAAATGGGTTTTGGTTTAGCTGACATTCATACAGCCTTTCTGTGTTGCTTGGTGAATAATTCTTATGACATTTTGTAGAACATTAAGACCTAAAATGTTAGTGGAATCCCATGTCTACCTGTTCATAATTATATCTTCGCTTTATGAGCTGTTCAAAAGCAAAAATTCTGTTAAATATGAAATTAATCAATTATTTGCTACTTGTTGCCTCTGTGGAGCTGGAATGTTAAACATGCTGTCATATTCAAATAGGAACTTTAACTCTAGAGTGGGGAAGATTTCAAAGTTGTTTGTAACCTTTTAGGTGACTTTGAAGTTCATATAGAAGTGACTAACCCAGGAATGCTGCCATAGACTGACTAGACGCCTGACACTGGAGTATGCGGTCCCACTGCGCTGTTGCCATGGCAGCCAAGACCGTGTAGTCTCAACATCCACATTATTCTGGTAAGGCTATGAGCATTCATGGCCGTGACGATGCCCGTGACCTTCCTTTTTATTTGTTTTATTTCCTCTCTTGCTGCTGCCATCACCTTCCTTTTCTTAGCTGTGTAACTGAGCGCATGTATATGAATGTAAATGTACTGTATGTGTACTGTGTGTACCTGAGCGCATGTGTACGAATGTATATGTACTCTATTTATGTGTACTGTGTGTATAGTTATTGCTGCAGCTTTATAAGTTCTTTATTATTATCATCCTTGTTATCATTATATCATGCAAGAGTTGAAAATACAGATTAGTCCTTTCCCTGACCTTCCCGCCCACCCTCACACACACAGAGGCAGAGGGAGAGATGTTTTCCTGTGTATTAGTATATTTGACTGTGCGCCATGGCCATGACATCGCCACCCGTACATAAACAGGCCATTAAACCCTTTTCAGTTCTGACAAAGTATTTGGAGTGAAAAGATTACAGTGTAGGGAGGGAGAAGAGGAATGCAAAAGGAAGAAGTGAGTACTCGGCCAACCAGCAGCCCCAGCTCTAATAAACACAACAACTACGACAGACAAAGTCACTCATCGTGAATCACTGACAGATGAACAGTGACACAGCCACGAATTTTGCATAATTGTTAATGTTCACTCCACCTGATCTTCATCCTTTATGCATTTCACCTTACTTCCTCTTTCACTGCCTCTTTCCCAATATATTACAGATTTTGCTGACATAAAGTCTGTCAGTGACTTTGTCATGTCATTCTACTTGTTCCATGGAAATGACTAGTCTTGGGTGGATAGATATGTTGGTAATAAACAGCCTGCACTCCACGCACCAGTTGACTAGCCAACAATCAGAGCTTCCGCTCAAAGATTTTTCTGGCATCCGAGTAGGAGGACCAACCTTCAGAGGCTGGAGGAAGACCATCTTGAGTTTCCGTACATAAAAAGTTAATCATTGTGTAAATGTTTAGCATTTTAATCAAAGACACCATCTTCAATAATTTTAAAATATTATCACAATGTCTTTAACTTCTAATCAAGGCCAGAATTAGAACGGTGTCACTGAGCGTTCTTAGTTTTATTGGACAGAATAATCAGTCGAGTTATTCAAATGCTGGACAATTAGACCAATCCCACAGTTTTCAAATCAAATCAAATCAAAATCAAAACAAACTTTATTGTCTGTCCAGAAGACCCAGGACAGAAATTTGTCTTCGCTCACAAGGGCAGGCATACATACTTATACAGACATTTAACACAGTTAGGAGTAAAAGTTAGGAGTAAAAAAGTGTAGATTGCACCGTTCCATCAAAGCAGTTTATGTTTATCCTAACAACAAACCTTGGGTGACCAAGGGCCTAAAAACAGTGCGTAACAAAAAGAAACGTGTTCTTCACAGGTTCTGCCCACGACAGAAAATTGGTCCATAGAGAGGTCCATGATGCTATTTTATTTGACTTTTACATTTTTCCTCTCTTTTTACATGTTTTCTGTACAAGTTTTCTCATCTTTTACTCTTAAAAGTTCTAATCTAGATCGTTAATAACAAAGGTCAAGATGACATGAGATACTAGTAGTCGGGAATTGGTGTGGTACATGTTGTGCTACTCAGTGATTTTTCAAAAGTTTTATCAATGGCTACAAAGTTTAATGCAGAAAAAACACACAAAAGTGTCACTATGATCTCAGAATATCACTATGTTTAGTTTCGCTTGCAGCCCATTAAGCACAAAAGTAAAAAAAAGAAGTGGGACGTAGTAAAAGACAATCCAGACACGATGGTGCTTTAAAGTTTATTGCACAAACATCAAACGAGGCGGAAACTAAAAGAGAAATGTTTATAAAGAACGCAGGGTATAAATAAATGATAATAGAAACATGACAACTGTTTTCTGTGTTTCTTTCCTTCCTTTTCTTTTATTTTCTTTTATCCAAGGGACCATGTTTCAAGCATGGCAACAAATAGACCCATAACAACTTTTGTTACGAATGTTTGCTATATACTCTTATCAATAGCTGTTACATGTGCAATGGGCTTTATACAATGCCTCCATAGAGAATTTATTAACTAAACAATTCACCGACTTTGGTTATGAAAAAAAGCATTTTAAGCTTTATTTATTGACCATAAAGAACCAGAAGAGAAATTTTTTAGCAAAAATTATCTCCCAGATGATGAACAAAGAAATATTTTTAAATATTTATTTTAAATTTGGGTATCATTATGGTTATTAAAAAACCAGCTTTATTTTCCTACCTGTTGCCTCTTTTTATTGCGTACGCGGATGAGTGTGTCTGCCACACATTATGCGTACGGACGTGCGAACAGGCGAGTGGGTGTGAGGGCGAAAGTCAGAGTGGAACGAACTGCTGAAGTGACCCCTTTCCCCTCGGGTGAGTGAGACCACGAACTTAGATACCAATCTACGTCCATGGTGAGACCCATCCCTCTGCACCGCCGCGTTCGTCAAAGGGG